>NW_010293592.1:484-61234 GCF_000700745.2 Antrostomus carolinensis
AGGGACTTGCAGGCTGTGGGTACATCCACGCTGCCCGGGAGCAGTAGGCAGTGAGCCCATTGCACAAAGCCAAACAGATCAATCGTTCTAATTTAATTCGTAAAAAGTATAAACTCACCAGTTTCTCCAGCCTGTGCTGTACAAAATACACGGGGTCTGTTTGCTGTCTGTTCTGAGACCGTGCATTGCTTTCCCCCCCGATGATTTCTCTGTGTTTGCCAGCAGCAAGGCAGTACCGTCTGATGCGCACGGTAACGTCGCGCTGCGGGATCGCAGACCGTATCGATAACACCGGCACAAGCGTCTCCACCTTTTTGCCTCCCAAGGTGTTTTTGTGCAGTGCATCAGGTTGATCTGACCTAAATTACAACTAACCTGATAAAAACAAAACAAAACAAAAAAAAACCCCAAACCCAAAAATCCTTGGATTTTCCCTTCGCCTCAGACAATATAAGACTGTGACCTCAGAAGTTTTAATTCATGTTTCTGTGCACTTCCTTGGTGGAAAACCTGCTTTCAACATCTCCTGTTTGTTCCTCATTGCTCATTCCTGGCCCAGTGCTGCACTCTCTGTTGTGCTGATAACAAGTTTGTGGGGCTTCACAGTAGCCTGGATTAGCTCTGGGTTCAAATAAACCTCCTCTTTTAAGTGGGGTTTTTTTCCTCCCTCTCCTTCCCAAGGTAAAAATGTCAGTGGAACTATAGTCTTGATCTGTATATTTGATTCTGTACCCAGATCATGGGAAGCGCTGGTATTGGATTATAGTGGGTACAAGATCAAATCCACACGCTGCCGTATGTAAGTGTATAACTAAAAAGCTTTTATTTCCTGTTATTTGTGCTTGCTGTCCTGGAAGTGGTTGTAGATGCAGTTACTGAGACCTCGCCCGTGATCACTGCCTGCAGGACTGTTTTACCAGGACAATTTGTAGCATAAATCAGAAGAGAGGTAAATAAACCAATCTTTTAATCAAACTTCCTTTGCAATTTTGACAAAACTGTGCTGCCCTCTTTGCAGATCTGATATGTTTTTGGGGAAAAAACTGAGAAGACTTACTAGCTTTAGATTATAATAGCAGTAGTTCTTGCCATATCCAGGTGTAGCAAAGCAATAGATGTAGTATTCATTAACATGCTAATTGTCACTGTCATGTAATAGTCAGTTGACTTATATATGTTTCAGATAGTTTTTCCTGCTTTCATTTTCACATGTTGCAGCCCCAGATCAAAATGGGCAGGTCACAGCATCACATTTCAGGGTCTTGCATCATGCTGGCTGCTCCTAGTGCCAGGGAAGGGCACTTACGTCTACTTAACTCTCCCCAGTAAGTCCACATCTGTGCTTTGTTACTAGCTTGGCCTGAGGAAGCATTTTTTTCTGAGGCTGTTTTCAATGGCTAACATTGAGAAATGTCCTGAACTGATCGTTTCAGGTATGCTTCGTGCTGTAAAAATGCATCTTGTGCTTCAAGTTCTGCAGTATTTAGTGAGCTTTTGTAAATGTGTGCTTAGCTTACTGCAGTGTGGAAGTGTTTGATCTTTGACGTAAGCAATAGGACTTATGTTTGGAAGTATTAGCTAATTACAACATGGGAATCGTGAGGGCGCTTGTTCTAATCCCTCTTAGCAGGTGGCTTGCTTTGCAGTGTGGAGAACATATAGCACAGAGAAATGAAATAACGTGTTTATCACAGATTTTCTGTTTGGAGGAGAAGGACAAAAGGCAGCAAATTAAACAACTTCTGGGCTACAGAGGCATCCCGAGCTGGCCCTGTCTCTGTGTGGTTCTGGTGTACAAGTGGTTGCTACAAGACAATACCAGTCTTCAGTCACCTGATATAGTCAAGACAGCAGCTTGCTTTTACCTATAAATGAAAAGTTTTAGACCTGGTGATGCAGAAAAATCTGTAACTCTGTCTCCGGCGCACTGGCAGGGAGGTGTCTACCCAAATCTGCATATGGCCTGATTCTAGCTCCGGATGGTGTGAGTTCCATCACGTGCCTGAGCTTGCCTTGTCTTCCACCACCGTGGGAGGGCATGGTCATGGCTTTCTGCATGGAGGGCTGTATCCCAACGCAGAACATAGCTGTGCCCTGCCTTCCAGCTGGGGAAGCATCAGCGGGATCATACATGTCTTGTAGCAGAGCTGGTACAAATTCATTGTGTGTTGTTCTGAGTGCTTTTATGTCACTGCTACTTCAGTGTATTCCGCAGTAAGATACTCAGAAGCATTTCACTATTGCCAGCTCATTCTTGGAGAAACTGAGGCAGAACTGGAAGGCTGGAGAGCTGATGAGAAGGGGACTGAAGTCTGGTATCTCGGCCATTGCTGCAGTGTTTGTACCAGGAAGCAAGGGCTTTAGTGATGGTGAGTTTTGTAACAGCCCATCAACCTCTTCAGCTCGTGCTGTTCTCTGGAGAGAGGGCTGGATTCAGGATCATCCTCAGCTCGCAGTTCTGTAGGTCTAGAAATTAGCTGGCTGAATTCCTGAGTTTTCCAAACTCAATGGAATATTCGGGGGATTGCAGAAATCTCCGCATCTGCTCTTTAGGGCATAAGGAGGATGCACATCTCTTGTTTCGTGCATCCTTTGGGAGAAACTGAACTGGGCTTGTTTAGCAGCTCTGCTTTAGAAGGGGAGAACTTTGTACTGTTAAATACTTTTCTCTGTATCTTCAGGAGTAGTGTGTTTGCCAACAGGCATGGAATTATGTGGTGATAAAAAAGCCACAATGAAAACACTCGTAGAAGAGAGTAAAAAATGTGGGGACTTTTATTTCTTTACATTTTTTGCCATTGTAAAATTAGAGTGACTAATTCCCCCTTCCTGAGAGTTTGTCATGGCTCTAAAATGGGCTTTAAAGGATGTTGAACATTATGCAGGAAATGGGAGAGGCATGGCTCCAGACACAGAGAGATGTTTGGCTCGAGGAAATCTTTCTAACAACAGTCCCAGCTTGCTGCCTGACAAAATGTAGTTGTAAAGTTAGAGAGTTGATGGGAAAAGGGTGATACCTGCAGGTTCTTGACTTTTGTTCCACACCCAGCAAATTCTTAGAAGACCTTTTAAAGCCCGAGTTCCCAAATCTGAATGGGGAACAATCATAATAATAATAGTAATAAATAACGACCTACATTGCTTAGAGGTTTTTATCCTTCAGTTGTCATGCATATATTGAACTCATTTGTAGCATGTGAATTCCAGACCAAATCCACTACAAGCATCTTCTTACAAAGACTTCTGGACTCATTAATAAATCAATTCTAGCTTTTGCTGTCAAGATGAGGGGCTCACATTTCTAAAGTAATAAATAATAGTAACATAGGCTTAACTTTATTTCTGTTTGTTGAATTGTTTTTGTTCTAGAAGTTATTACATCTAAAGTTATTTGGATGATACCTCAAAATCCAGTTCTGGGCAGTACTGAAGTGCGAGCCAGGGGCTGTCACGGGGAGCAACTGTTGCAGAGGGCAGGGGTGTGAGAACAGGAGGAAACATATCTCATACCAAAAAATGTGCAATACACTGGGCAAGAGCAAGGTGCTGTCTTGTTGCCAAGCGAGGTGATTGTCAATTGTGTGGATTGTGAGAAAGGATTTGTCCTTGTTTGATCCAAATTCTGACCTGGAATAGGTGGCTGCAGCTTGTTATTTACATAAGATCTGACTTTGTCCACATGTTTTGGCAGTCTCCACAAGGCGAAATAATTTAAGTCACCGTGACAAACAGTGGTTTATCCTTGTTTACTGGAGAGGAAATGCACCAGAGGCAAAGTTGGCTTTTAGATTATATTAGCCATGAAAAAGAGGACTAAATTCTCTTATGTTTTTTCTGCTCTGAATCTAGAATAACTATTACTTTAAGGCAGTTATTTCTGTATAGATGTGCTGTAAGTTGCAGACATTTCCACACCCTATTGCAGTTTGCCTTTACGGCGCAGCAGATTTGACCTGGGCTTTGTGCAGAAGGCCGATGTATACAGATGTGTTTCAGCCACTGCTTGGTTCCATGTACTTTGCTGCCTTTCTGCAGGAAAGGTGTAACGATTCTCATCTGAGGTTTTGCATCCACTTGTAGGATTTATATGGAACTTTTATTTTAAATTAATCAAGATAATCTCCCTTTAATAAATGTTAAACTGATGGCTCTAAATATCTGCTGTTATTTTAATATCTGTCTCAAGCACTGTTTCTGTACCCGTTGCATGCTGCAGAGCTTTCCCCTTTACCGACAGCGAAGGAAGCTCAGACCTTTACTCAGCAGTGTGTTCACAGTCTAACCTGCCTACCCATTAGTCTCTTACGTAATATTCTCATTAGCCATCTTTATCGTAAACATTGTAATCCTTTTGCTTCTACATCGCAGGTTCAACAGTGTGACCACTCTCTTGATTCATATACTCACAGCAAAGCTTCCATCTGTCTCATGGATTATAGATCTAAATCGGTAACTATCACTTGCTTGCAATATTTATTAGCAGCTATGTTAATTGCTCATGCTATGTTTTCTGCTTCTGATACATCTCTCTTGTAGTACAGAATGTGTATAAGACTCCTTAAGGTCACAGCCTTATTTCCTTTATGAGCTTTATTCTTCTGACAGCATACATTGGCTGTAAAAAAAAAAAAAATCCATTACTTGATAGAAATCTGATTCAGGATTTGGATTAATTCCTGAAAAAGAAAAACAAAAAAAATACTTTTTTTCAGATGACAGAGCACATAAAGGAGTGAGTTTTTATAGTAGAAAATGGACATAGATGCGTAATTTGTGAACTAGCATATTTTTAATGTAGATGCACTTTTTGAGACTTCTGGGGGAAAAAAAGCCCTCAAGGTATTAACTCTTTTGAAAAGAAGTTATGCTGCATGTCAGTAATGTCTCTCATGGATTACTGCTAAACTGTAAATATTAGAGATGAAGAAATCTGTTGGTTTAGCTACTTTTGTTTCTTCCCTACCACATAACTTACAGAATAGTTTCCAGTCTCCTAGCATCTTCAGAGCTGTCTACAGTGCTCCTGTCCTCACCTTTCTGTAAGAGCCTTGGCACATGCATGATCTATATGATCTTAGCACAATGTATTGACTTAGCACTATGTATGTGTGGTTTTTTTTTAAACTTCTACCTTCATTTAGCCTCATTATTTCTGTTTTTACCAAATGAGAGTATCTAGCAATCTCTTTTCTTCCTTCTGCACTCCTCAATGCCTGTGGATAGCCAGGAGTCTTAACAGGTACAGTTGTGTTTGTGCCCCTTCTCTCGCTGCCTGCTGTTACCACTTACTCCTTCTAGGCTGAGAAGTCATTAACTTTTCTCTCAGTTTGTCTCTGTTGAGCACTGGAACTCAGGAACAGTAAAATGGAAGTAAGAAAAAAGAAGTATGGACTGTGAAATAAAGGAATGGTTTAATACTGATAGCTCTGTAGGGCAGTAAACTAGTATGTTAGGAGAAACAGCAGAGGCTCAGTTGCTGAAGACACACAAAACGAGGCTGGACCCAGCCTGGAGTTGTGTGCTGTCGTAAGATCTTTGACTCTTACAAATATTGAGGGGTGATTTCACCACCATCTTCTCATCTGCCTAATAAAAGAAATGTGTGTATGCTAGCGGATGATGATGAAACAGTCAAACAGCCACATTTAAATTGCCACTGGTCCTATATGGTGCAAAACACAGGTAGTAAATTTCAGTTTTGGCTTTAAAAATAAAGCAGTGACAAATATTAAAAGATGTTTTTACTGTTAGAAATGCACAGAACTTGTAATATACAGAACACACAGTTTCATAACAAGTTGAAATTACAGATATGTCTTAGTGTGTAGTGTGAAGTAGAAGTCCTGTTGGTGTGGCCAAATTTCATGGTTAACTGAGGTGACTGGCAGCAGATGGAGATTCTTTTCCACATTCAAACTTCTTCCTCGTCATGCTGTGAGAGAGAATGGGATGTGGAAACTGCCATGCCTGTGAACAGACCCATGTGGTTGCTAATACAGAGATGCCTAAACTTCCAAGGTAATGATCAGATTTCTTGTTTCTTGTCTGCAAGAGGATAGAGAAGTACAGCCCTCTGTTAATTTGTACCCAGAGCCATAAGGGCTGGCAACACTTGAAGTCAACCTTTGTTTTTTTTCTGGAAATAAGTGGATGGCGAGATACACCAGTTGATTTCTAGCCAACACCATCAGCTTTAGACAGTTCATGTGCTGCTTTTCACTGAAGTTGGCTGTAGCCAGTAAATACTGCAGAACAGGGACAGCAGTGACCACTTTTAGTGATTTGTAAGAGCAGTAACACTTTGATGATTTCTGTTACACTACAAAACAGTTTGATTCTTCACCATGACGTTGGTCACAAATTAGAGAGCACAGCTGTGTGGAGCCATCTATATGACACACTTCAGTGAGTACTGAAAGCAGCAAAGCCTGGTTTCCCGTGGAGGTGTCTTAGGGTGATAGACTTCTTTTTTTTTAAACTTCATCAGACCGAAATAGAAAATAAAGGCAGGAGAGGCACCAGGACTGCGGAACATATTCTTTGGTGGTTAATAAGCTCTGATTAAGATTTTATCGCTTTAGAGCATTTGTAGCATCTTTTTCCTATGTGGTTTCTCTGTCTAATAAAAGACGAGCTCACACGGCAGGCTTTTTCCTCAGTAGGAAAATAATAAGTATCTCATAGCCACATAACTGCCTGTTCTCTTAAAACTAGTTGGAAGTGGATGTGTTTGAGACTTTGTTCCTGATGTTAAAGCATATGGGGAAAACAGGTTGTCGGTATTAGTATGCTCTTAGCTACAAAGTGGGCTACCCAGGCAAAGAACTAAGAGATGCAAGGTCTCATCTCATACTGAAGTGTTCTCAAGGATGATCTGATTGGCAGCTTTTTCTTCTCCTATGTAGTGGATTTTCTGTAGTGTAGCTAAATCTTTCCTGTAAAGGTATTTTCTTGAGGATGCTTCCAAGGCAGTCAAAATGGAAACAGTAATGAGCCTCTCTTTTGCACTCTGCGTGCCAGTCTTGTTTGACTTGGTCTTCTGTAACGTAACGCTACTTAGTCTGCATGTCCTTAAAAGCCAGCAGAGATGCTGCTGTATTTGCAGTCGTCCTAAGCAGGATGCTCTGGGTACCCAGAGAGCAGGGGGTTACACTGCCAGCAAAACGTCCTTTCACCAAGGAGGGAGTAAAATCCTCTGGGAGTGATGACTGCGCCAGCTGTTCTGATGAGTTGGACGGGAGCTGCCCCACATCGGTGCATTGTCACCTTTTCCCTCTGCTGCTGCATCTCTGCCAGGTGTGGAGGGTCTGCAGGAGATGTGATTTGTTGGACCATCCTCTCAGTAGCATAGCAACTGCCATTGCTTCCCACCGCTCGGTCCCCTCTGCTTGGCTTCCTCAGCTGTGCTGGATCAGGAACCAAACCAACTTTAAAAACAGCCCTGAAAAACAGGAGAAGTTGTAGGAGGATTTATTTTTAACTGGGTTCTCTCTGTTCTGTGAACCAGCTCTCTGCGCTGTCCTCAGGACTGGTGTAACTATGGAGCGCTTGGAGCAGGGGTGGGACAACAAGTTGGGAAGAGAAAGAGAGGGGAGGAGAAGTGGGAGAAGGGTCTGTCTGCTGGTTCCTGGCTTCAGGATTCAAGCACAAATTCAGGGGCAGCCCTGTGAACACTTTCAGCCCAAATGCTGGTGGAGTACAGCTTCAGTAACGATCTGAAATCAGAGGAGTAATTAGCACTGAAGTCCTTTCAGTTTCATTCTATTGACCAGAGAAGGGGAAAGGGAAAAGTCGAATGTAAGCAAAGGGATGGAATTTTCTTTGAAATTTCTGTGCTCCAGCGCTGCCTCTAATGATTCAAGGAGCCGGCCTGCAGCATCTTCAGCGTGGCACAGTGGCACGCACAGGCCAGCGAGTGTTGTGCTTCTATGACAACAGCCCCGTGTTTGTGCAAGTATCATTTGATCTTATTTTCTACATTGTGCTTCTAACAAAGCTGCTCTAGCTGGCCGCATTCTGTAATTGCTTTTTTAACTGAGATCTGAAAGTCGCATTTGTAGCCAGGTACACTTTTGATTATAGCAATCTAGGGGGGTTAATAGAAGCAGCAGTGTTTCGTTTTAAAGATCAGCTTGGAGTGTGTGGACAGATTCTGCAAAGGCAAAGGTAGAAAGAAGATATTGAGTCTTGTATGATTAGTGGAATACTTCTTTGCTAAAGGTCTGCCTCTGAATCTTGTAATGACCAGGCTTCAAGTGATGAGGGCATCTCACTTTTGTCAAGCCTCTGTGAGTGGAATGGAGAAGTAGAGATTTTAAATTTTTTTTCTTTAGTAAGCGCACGGGTGTTCTCAGGGGCATTTGTGGAAGTTATGCATGTGTATAAGGAAGACAAATTACTTAAGTATAGAACTTCTTACTGTCTTCCAGCTTGGTGATGGTACAAATTGACTAATCATCTGGATACATAACTTCTGCAGTTGAGATTTCTAACGCTTGAACTGAGGCAGTGAGTGCATTGGCCTGAGAGGGGGGTGTGTGTGTAAGTCAGTTCGATGCTGAATTCTTCATTTTAGAAATATCTTTTAAGAACCCCAAGGCATGAGTAGAAGAGCCCTTTTCTGATATACTGGTGAGAAGAAAATTTGTAGTTGGGTATTCTGGAGTGCTTGCAAAGGACTGTAGTCTCACTGAATAGCAGCTGAAGTTCAGAAGAGTGTGTATCAGAATTGTGTTGCATCCTACAGAGAATCACTTGGGGGAAGATTTGATGGCATTCAGCGCAGCTGTTGACTATTGAGCTACAGATAAAAGTTCTTCAGAAACTGCCCTTGTTAATGCAATCTGTGAACAAAATGTCTGCTGCACCAGCCCTTTTCTGTGTGAGAAAGTTGCACGTGTTTAGTCAGAGATAAACCGTCAGGCGTGTTTTGCTGAATTTTAAACTGGGTTGGTTTTGGTTTGTTTCCCGTCTGTTGGGAATGTAAGTTAAATTGTCATCCCAATTTAAATTGCCTTTGGACAGCATTTTGGTTTATTTAACTACAGTGAGTTTTGAACTGTATGTTTTGTTTTTTTTCAGTGAGGGAGTGAAGTCCTGTGTGCAGGTGAGACTTACTAAGAAGGAAAGTACTTGGGCACATGGTGAGAGTGGGAGTTTTGTTCCCAAAGATGCCCACAAATCTGAGCTGAGGGGAAAATTAGCTTATTTCTTTGGATGCTGGGGGAAGAAGAGGCTTTGGTCTCCGCTCAGTGCTTTCTGATACAAGTCATGCATGTCCTAGTTTGGTGGTCGAGTAGCTGCTAATTGCCCCAGTTTGCACAACCCCCTGACTGGTTATAAGGAGCTGAAACCTTTGCTTGTTTGATGTGGGGTAGATTTTGAAACAGCATTGCAGATTAACAGTGTGGTATATCTGTTAAAATGTAAAGTTTCCTTTTTCTCCTCTCTATTAATTTTGTCTGTCTTTTGCTGTGTACAGAGATGAAAAGTCAGGGCTTTGCCTTCTCCCATGGTGTGTCTGAGCTGCATGTGTTAAAGCAGCCAGGGCTGCTCAGTGAATTCCACCCATCTTGATATTTCGTATTCTGCAGTTGTTTTTTGGTTTCTGAATCCAGTTCAGGCTCACAAGAGAATGAGGGGTATATGAGGCTGCATCTTCTGCCCTCTCCTCCCCACTAATGTCCCCAACTCTCACCTCCCCCATAAGCAAAAGGGATAATTTATCTGTGTGATGTGCTGCCTGGAGCCCCACTGAGCTGTCATATTTTATGCAGGTGCTGTTTATTTTTATTGCAGTCTTGAGAGTAGATGGGTGCTGAATAGATTCAAAGTTGTCCATTGAAATTCTTGATATTCTATCTTCTCCCATTGTTTTTTCTTTTTTTTTCCTGTAAATGTTGAGGACAGAACTTTTCAGAGGATAAAATGGTGGTCGAGCAGGTGCTAGAAATGCAGATTTTCCCTAGTAGTCATAAAAGGAATTATTTAGGTTTACTTGCTTTGGAGGCTCTTTAATGAGTTGCACAGTTGGATGCACTGTCACAGATTTTAGTTCTTTTGCAGTACTCCAGTTTATTGGAGCAACAGCAGTGACATCCTGCCACAGGAGTAAAGAATGCTGTTTCCCCACTAGTATTTGAACAATCTGCAGTAGCCATCTGTTACTCTTTTAAACACAAAGCAGTGCAACAGGTGTATTTCTTGTATTTGGAAATCATACAAGTGGATAATAGAAATTTAAAGCCAGGATTTAAAATAAGATTTCAAGGTGTGTTCCCTTTATTCAGCAGATATAGTGGTTATCATATTAGAAATAAGAGAGATAAGCTAAACATATGGTACACAGTTAAGGAAAACAAATGCTGAACTGCTCTTAAATCTGTTCTTTTTCAATGTTTGTCATTTTCTTAGATGGCTTCAGTAACAGATGCCAGATACAGGCAGAAAGATACTTCAGATCAAAATTTTGATTACATGTTCAAACTCCTGATCATTGGCAACAGCAGCGTGGGTAAAACATCCTTCCTCTTCAGATACGCCGATGACACTTTCACACCAGCCTTCGTTAGCACAGTAGGAATTGACTTCAAAGTGAAAACAGTTTATAGGAATGACAAGCGGGTGAAACTGCAGATTTGGGTAAGTGCCAGCATTTTCAAACATGCTTTATATTAATCCCAGCAAAGATATGATGGTAAGAAATAGTTTGTTTGGAAATAGATTTTTGGATTAATATAGATTTTGATTGTTCATAACTTTAGTGTGGCTGTATCGTTTGTGTCCCTGCAGTACAGCTGGGTAAGTTCTCGTTGTAGTGCTGTCTCGCTCAACTGCTGGAACTCCTGATACTGTCTTAAGCAGCTGCTCTGCATTCTCAGGAGTCAGTGTCCTATGAAACTGAAACAAACCCAAAGCAGGTCTGGAGCTCTTCAGTAGCACTTTTTGAGTGAGCACTAGTAGATGAAGAAATTCAGTGAGCGCCCAATGGGTGAACTCTACACATAGCTTCTACTATCAGCTTATGTCCTCCAAATAAGATACTCGTATCTTCCTTCAATTCATGCACTGGCTCAGCGCCAAGCCAGCTCGCTCCATCCATCCAGGATTCCTCGGGGGTAAGACAGGGGTATGCTTCAAAGCATGTCTGCTCTCACAACTTCTTGGTAAATCAAGTGGGAAGAGAACTAGTGCAGGTAAGCTGGAGGCTCCTTATGCTCAAACACCCTGACATGGGACATTTTCAGCCTTTTTGAATTGCAGCATCTTAATGTAGTTAAAAAAAAAAAAAGTTCCTGAGCTGCAGAGTGGCAGACCAAAGCCAAGCAGTTGTCAGTAGCTCATGATGTTCCTTTTTATGGAAAGCAAATGTTTTCTTTTATTCTACTTGCTGGCAAATGGCTTGGACCCTATGATGCAAATGCAATTTAATCTGGTGGTGCTTAAACACTTTGTGTTGCAGGGGGTTACTCAGCATGTTTAAGAAACCTGGGCTCAGACTGCTGTGTTTTAAAGTACCACAGAGCTGCAGCTGGGATTCCAGTTAGCAAGATTCTTTTCTTTTAGTTTGCATAAAAACAAAAGATCTCAAATAGAAGATGTGAGGCTAATATTCTCTTAAACAATTCCAAAGCAGTTAGCTTACTAACTTGAAGTAGCTGCAAACTACTTAATGGTTTGTCCCACAAGTTAATCTTAAAGTTCAGACTTGAAGATGAGTTGAAACTGTATAGCATTTCTACCCAAATCCTGCCCCAGCTACGAGCATAGTCTTCTAATTGATCTCTATACACTTGATTAATAATTAGTCTTTAATTATTTTATCTAAATGTAATATTACAGCAATCATATTTTTTAATTTATTGGCTGATCTTGAATAGTTACAATAAAATAGGGAGAATCTAAAATGTAAAATGAGGAACTCTTTTTTTAACTGCAACAATATGTTTGATTTTATTTCTGTGTTACAGAATAAACAAATTACTTAATAAAAAAGCCTTTTCATGTTGCAAAATTCTGGCATTGAAACTAATGTCATAACCTGACTTGAAACTGATTTAATTTAGGATTTAGGTAATAAGAATGTTTGGATTTCAGGCCCCATAAACGACTAAGGTTGATTTCCATCTAGTTTGTCTTTCCTAATCTTGGAATGTGAAATTCTCTAAGAAGTTGTGTAAAAGCAAGACAAGAAGGCACCATGAAATATTTATGTTTTTTGCAAAGGTACTGGGATTAAAATGAATTAAGCAATAATCTTAATTAAATCTGTTTGAAGGCTTTGGTGGGAAAAAGGCTTTAATAACCTTAAACTTGTTATGAAAAGAGATGTCAGGTGGATTCCTCAGAGGCTGCTATCTACAGGACCTGTAATATTGGAGTTACCAACAACACTGTTGATTTAAAATTTATTTTCAATAAAAGTTTCATGTAAGCATTTGACAGTTTCCAGAGCAACTCGAACTGTTCTTTTCTTCTCTCTTTCTGTGCTCCTTGCATGGATTCCTCATGTGAGTCATGATTTAATGTCCTTAACAGAAATATGAAGTGTGTACCTCTATAAAAATCATAGTATTTGAACTTGTTTACCTCCTGCTTGTCCTGAGACTAAACTTGTAATTTCAATGTATCCTTCAGGGTACATTTAGTAGTGGTGGGGACCATTAGCATACCAAAACTATGTGTTCCTATGTGGAGGAGGGAAGAGTTTTCTCACCAACCTGTCTTCCAGTTATTTTTTTAAATGATTTACAGCTGCTATTGAGTTTCTATGAGAGTGGGGCCCTGCGGCTCATTGAACTCTTTGCTTTGACTTGCAACTTTCTAGTTATGTTGACATTTTTTTGAATTATGCTTCCCCTAGGCTTGATGTTGAGTCTTACCTGAATCAGGTTTAATGTGAAACTGAGTGAAGGAGAAGGTACAAGTGTTTAAATTAGCCACTTGAAATGTATTTATGAATTTAGAGAGGAACATTTCTAAGAACCTCTAATGTTCTCTGCTCTGTGGGGCCAGGTCTTTCAGTTCATGGGTGCTTGTGGAGCTCTGAAGTGTGTGCAGCTGTGGCAGACTCGAGGCGCTCATGGGCTGTGCACAAATAACCTTGATTTGTGTCCTGCGAATCTCAAGGTGTGCAGGGGGAGTTACTGCTGTGCTGTGATCCAGAGAGATCAGGGATCATGGGGACTTTTTACATTGACTTTTGCCTGTGTTGAACAGAAAAGCAGAATATTTGGGTGTAGGACCCCAGCTACAAAGAGCTCCTTGGGTTTTCTTAAAGCTAAGAAAAATTCATCCTGCTTCAAGTGCCAAGCAGCTGCACGTAAAGACTAACAGTGTGTTGCTGTGTCAGTAAATGTCTTTCTGGCCTGTCTCATGCTTAATATCTCCAATAGAAATGGATGAGCTTTGTGAATCAGGATTTGACAAGCTGGCAGATGTAACAATTGGAAAAGAATACTGCTCTGTTCAGTTTTGATGTCGTTAGTGGGCCTCTTGCTTAGTTGACATTAACACCTCAATCACCCAAATCAGTATTTTAATAATATTCCTATCAGTTGTGCTAGTGATTTAGCAGTCTGGGAAATTACCTACTTTGAAAGGACTTGAAAGGATTATCTCTTTCTCTTGAGTTCGAGAGGAATGGGACACAGCAAAGATATTCATAATGTTTTTAAGGTAGAATGATAGCTCTCCTTCTAGAGAAGAAAACAGTAAAATGATCCAGAGAGGGATTATGTGAAATAACGTTTTGTGGGGTTTTTTTCCTTCGTTAAAGAACTCCAAGATCAGTTGACTCTTATTTTAATTTCAAGTCTTTTCTGTCTTGTTTAGGAATGGTGGTTTTATGTAAATTGAATAAATGATCTTTCCTGAGAAAGTTCATTTTGTAGTTGCATGAGGTTTGCTAGCTTAAATATTTCTAGTTTAACATATTTCTTATGTAAATATATTAATATATTATGTAGATCTTCTAATATCTATATAATATCTACATTATGTAGATATTCTAGTATCTACATAAATGTTTTTCTTGGATTAGAATTTTTTTATGCCACTGCAATCTGTAACAATACTTTCCTGTATAGCATCTCCTTTACGATATATTTGTAAGGAACCGGTTTATAATACCTCTCTGCATGTGGGGTGTACATGTGGATTATTTCTTTCTTGACCAACAGTTTTGTATTCCCAGAGTTGCTAATTACTATTTACAGAAGGAAAGCTATTATATTTTCAGCTAGGTATGTTTTTTATTATAAATAAATCTCAAAGGTAACATTATTATATTCTTAGCAAATGCGTACAGTTAATGCAGCGTTCAGGTTGCCTAGCAGCTAGATAAGGCCACTTTGTCCACATCCAGATGGAAGCAGGGTGAATGAATAAAAGTGATTTTGATTTTAGGTGAAAGCAATGTGAGATTTCTTTTTTCCCTTCTCCTGTGCATTTGTGTGTCTCTTGGTGATAAGTAGTAATAATGGCAGAACTCTTGAGCAACGTAGCGGTGAGGTTAACTGCTGAGGGGCAAACGCGGGTCCTTCATGCTGGTCCAGTGTAGGTTAATTCCATGAGCTCTTTGGGTAGTAGCACAAATTTACTGATGGAAAATCATTGTCAGTGTTTAGCCCAGAACACTTGCACACCACAACACTTTGCACACCACACAATATGTGCTTTGTGTGAGGAATTTCATTACACTTCCGTGATACTTTTGTACAACACCCTACACAATGGAGTCTCATTTTTGTTGCACATACTATAAGCATATATGTAATTAATAATAAACATAAATAAATACAGGGTTTGGCAGCTGATGTTAGAGTTGAAACTACTTTCAACCTCTTTTTTTCAAAGGCAAGTAGAGGTTAAGTTTAACTTTAGGTTAAAAGGCAAAAAGGATATGATGTTCAGATGGAGAGCATATTTAGACTGCAGTGCAGCTTATCAGATTTAAACTGCTAGGATGAGTATAGCTTTTTCTTTCCCAGTAACAAAAATGTTTCTATGGCTTAACTGCTGGAACCTGTACGGGTCTGAGATTAGCCATAGTGGATGTCTGAAAACCATGTTACAGCTTTCAGATGCAGCTCAAATAGGGTGCAAAGCAATATCGCTCTGCTTTTGTGGGAAGGATCTTTCCAAACAGAGATACGACAACTGGTAATTATGCTGAGTGGCAGTTACCATTACAAAACAAAAAAATGTAAACTAAAATAAAACCCAAACTGCATAGCCATCCAGAAGGCAAATATGCATTTTTTTAAAAAGCTTTTTTAATCAGTTGTCGCCTGGATGGAAGGATGTTACTGTGCAGTTTGCCTCATAGGGAAGTGATTTGAAGAGGTAACACTGGTAACTAAGTTAATTCTTTCATTTAAAGGAGGTAAAATTAGAACACTGTCATACTTGATTGTAAATTTTAATGGTAATTGCACACTTAACCAAGAGCTAATTATGCACTTCAGATGAGAGAATCATCTATTCCCCTGACATCCCATTCCCATCATGTTTTTGCTCAGATTTTTATAAGCACTGACTTTAAACATGAATGCTTGTACAAAACTTGTTTCTAAAAAAAGAGATCGTAAGAGTTCTGTAATTTAATGTATAGATGCAATAGCAATGCGTATCTGTAAAGATCTAATGGGCCTGATTCTGCTCAGTAGATTCACAGGTGTTGTGAAATCCTCTGATTTGCTGTTTAGACAAAGAACTAAAATGGACAAAGTCATTATAGTGAAAAGAGTGGGTTGATCCTTGTAAGAGAGGCAAAGATTACATCTTCTTTGCAGCACTGAGGACCTACAGGGTCCCAGGAATAAAAAACATTAGGGGTAAGTGGCCGTAAAGCACTACTTCTTATGTTAAAACACAATGCAGAATATTTGACTGGAGAAGAGATATAACAGCAGTGTCTGTAATTCAATTCCAAGGTCTTGTTTATATCTCAAGTAATAATATTCTTGCTTTGGGAAGAACTTGGTGCTCATGCTACTCTGAATGGTCTTTAAGATTAGAGTTGTGAGAGTGATACAAGGGAGAGAAATAAAAACTTAACTAACCACCCAGGATTTTTAATTTCTTCCACTCACTATTGAATTTATTTAACAGGCTAAGCTTGCTGAGCAGGGCAGTCCTGGATTTGCAGTTAAACAGTTGACATGGAAGGCTTATTTCTGTTTATGCTTAATCACCTCAATCCCACTGTTACCTCAGTATAAATCTACATTACAGTGAAGGCCAAATTCAACTTCAGACTCAGCTCTGTTACCACTGGAGTTATTCCCGCTTACAATATTGGATTTACTCTCACTGCAAGGTGTAGCATCTCTCCATGCTGCATCTTTGCAGAATTACCGGGCATATGGAGTGTTTGCCCTTGTTTGGTGCATTATAGTAAAATGAAAAAAGTTACAATATTGCATTCAGAGGTACCATGCTGTATCCAAGAGCAGGGTCCAGGGTATTTATTTTAGTTGATTAAGAGCTGCTGATAATTCAAAGATTTGGACTTTTTCTTGAGAAAATGGGCCAGTGTTAACTGGTTGTCCAGTAGGGGAAAAACAGTACTTAGAAGAATTAAAGGAAATTTTTTCAGTTGATATAGTAAGGCAATTAAGCTTTGAAAGGACAATTGAGTTGCTGACCTCCTGGCCCCTTGCATTTAATGCTTTTCACAGAAAAAAATCAGGATAGATATTTTGGTACTTTCCAGTAATCATTTTACAGAAGGTCTTAGACTCATGTGCCTCAAAACATTTTCCAGTTGTCCTTGTCTTATCAAAATCACCCTTACTATGATTTTCTTTCACAGGGTTATCTTCTACATAATGACTAGATATATTCTATATTTAAATATACGTGGTTTCATTGTGATCAGTTACAAAGTAATACAGTGGGTGGAATTTATGTGTTCTCATGGTATTTGTTTCAAGTGAGCATGTACTTAAACTGTCTCATAAGATTTTGGTCAAGTGAGAAAATATAACTGTAGAGCTTATTCACATTTATAACTTTCATGCATTGTGTTGCCTACTACAGTGTCATGTTTATACAACACTTATGAGTAGGCTGAGTGGCTGATTTTAGACATAAAAACAGGAACCTGAGACGACAAAAACTGGTTTTCAGATGTGAGAAATTGTACCCTGTAGCACAACTGGAGTACCCAGGAGTTTAGCAGTGGGGACTTTGTAATTTATTTTCTGTTGTCTAGCTATTTAACATAATTCTGGTTCATTAAACAGGGTGAACTAAGCTCCCAGATGTTGAGTACTGATTTTTTGTATTTCTGTCAGCAAGGGCTAGTTCCAGTGATGTGGTGGGAGGGTCCTGTAAGGATGTCTGAAGCACCTTTTGATTTGATAGAAAGGCAAATGAGTGGTGATCCTTCCAGCACATGGGAAATGGTGATCTTATTCCCTGTCCACAACATAAAATAATCTGTGATTTTTGTGGGTGTTTTTTTTTTCTTTTTCTTTTAATAAACAGGTCCCCAAAATGACATCTTTCCTGGTTATTGTAGTTAAACTGTGCTGAAGCTGCAGTGTAACCATAGTGTGCTCAGAGATCCACCTAACTACTGTGTGTAGTTGTATTGGAGGGCAGCAGCGCTGGGCTCTGCAGATATGTAGGGTGCTGACAGAAGGAAACACTGGTGAGAAGCACCAGAAACTGGACAAAAATGCAGCACACTCTGCAGTGTGGAGAACTGGGAGGCCTACGGCTTGCTGGTTAGGTTCTGCCATCTGCAGAACAATGTAACGTTTACTGGGAGACACTGACGTCAACCTGGATTTCTGGTGAGCTGCTTTGGCTGCCTGGCAAATAGTAATGAGAGTGGCAAAGTGGGAAACATAGAAATCCTCTTTGGGGATGGATATTTCTTTCACTATCAGCTTAGCACCTTGCCTTTATAGTTAGGGGCCACTGCAGCCTGAAATTGTATCCTAGGGATCCTAGTGTGTCCTCTGCTTCTGTCTCGGTCCAGGCTTTGCTGTGTTGCTAAGATGTCCCTCCTTCCAAATGGAGCTGCTGGTCCCACGTGTTTTACCTAGCTCACACATGGCATCCTGTGCTTCTCTCATGCAGTTTTATGTTTGAAAAGTCCTTCGGTTTTGCTTATTCTGCTTCTAATCCATTTCTTTGCTAATCATTTATCAGATACTCATTGCTTTGCTACTAATTTGTGTTAGAAACTGGAACAGAAGGAGACAAGGGGGTTTGTAACTTGGGAGGAGCAGGTGTGAGTGGAGCTGATAAATGCACTGTGTTATGAGCTGCTGTGCTTCATTAACTGAAATAACTTCATATAGTTTAAAAGACTCAAGTGATGAAACTGTGTGTATTACTTGAAGAAGGCTCAGTGATGATACTTTCTCAGCCAGATTCTTGCTGGCTAGTCACTCTGACAAACTAAAGTAGACATCTGTACCAGTGCTAGAGGGTAAAGTCATGGAGGGAGGGTGGTATGTAGATACGTGGGTGCACATATGCTAGTGAAGTCTATCAAGTGTTACTGTCTCTCTGCTTTTCTTGTAGCCAACATGATAAAATAAAAGAGAACATACAGGGAGTCTGTGCGTAGGATGTTTACTAGGCAGGATATTCACCCTAATGCTGCTTTTGCTTTTGCATGTGCTTATTCAAAGATCCACCTGCTGCTTCCTCTGCTTTGGTCCCTACGTTGGTGATAACGAGCAGTTCTGAAGTCACCAAGTGTTCGAATGCCATGGTAACTGCATCCTGCTCCGCTGACTGCCAGCGGGCACTGAGCCTTTCCCAGTTCTGAAAGGAAGTAAGTGCTCTGAGTGCCCAATTGTGGAAGACTGGTGTGAGTCAGCTTTGATAAGTCCATGGAAAGTCCTTTACCAGGTGGTCAGCGGGCCTGTCTGGTTTTTTTCTTTTTTTTTTTTTTTTTTTTTTTTTTTTTTTTTTTAAGAGGGAAGAAAGACAACTCCCATCAAATGTATTTTAATTTTTTTTTTAACTCTAAAATTGTCCTACATTATTGAAAGGCTAAAAAATACATTCCTATTGGTATTACCACCAAAAGCTAAATTGCTTCCTTGCTGTGCATTTTAGCCCCATGCTGTATACATTTCTTTAAGGCTATACCACTTTTCCTATAGTTTTCTCTTGGCCCTGTGTTATGCACCCTGGCTTGGTCTTGTTGAAATCGGAGCATTTGTGAACACTTTTGCATTAACTGTAAGGATAGTTCTTGCAGAGTGCTGTCCTAACAGAATTTGAAATAATGGAGCTGTGTGTAAGAGTGAACAAGAAGAGCCGGGGAAAAGAGAGGAAGTCAATGTACTTGTTTCCTTTTTAGAGAAGAAATATTCTGACTAGAAGAAAGCATGCTGGTGCATCAGTGGATTGCATGGAATAACAACACTGGAAACTTAGAGCCAAGCAAGGCTTCTCCTACCCTCTCTCAGGCCTTGCTGGGCTGTATAAGTATCAAAACTGTGAAGAAAATCAGACCTCAGCATGTTCATGTGTGTGCAGTTTCTAAAGAGACACTCTTAACTTCCGTTACCAGCTTCAGCTGTGATGATGGTGACAGTCCCACTGAGGTCAGCTGAGGATAAGTGTCATTTGGGGTGTGTTGTCATGTAACATTTTGACAGTTTGGTGGACAGTACAGGTAAACAGAATCAACCCGCTCTGGAGTTGTCTCCACTATCATCAGATGTAAACACTTTTGTTTGTTCAGTGTTGCTGTAAAATACATTCAGCTGGAAGTCTTTTATACCTGCTCTCTGCTCCCTCTGTAGAGGTGTAGTGACTAAATGGAAGGCAACAGAGGATTGGGAAACAAGAAAAGAGCTAGTTAGGCATCAGAAGGGGTGATTAAACTTCCTTTCTCTTACTCTAACTACTGCAAACTGCCTCTCTGCTGCAACACAGCGTGGCAGGATTTGTTCCAGTTCCTAATGGGACGAACACAAAGTGCTAGTTTATTCCTGTGTTATTTCTACAGTGCCCAGGGCTGAAGGTTTGTGTTACACATTGTTGGGAATGTTGTGTTATTTCAGAAATCATTGCTTGCAGGACTGTGGAAGCTTGTTTTTGATTACCAGACAGAAAGCTCTGTCTGTGTGCAGCCATTAGAGAAAGAAACTTTAGTGGCAGTTTAAGGTATAGAAGTTGAAATGCCATTGAGTATTTGGATTTACAGTGGTTTTCTCCCATCTCCAGTCCCAAAGAGGGGAGATGCATTGTCTGAAAGCAGGAAGATTGTGCTTAGTGCAGCAGGGCAGGGGGCTTGAGCCTAATGTAGCTTAAGCAGAGCTTTGTGCTGACAGAGCTGGGCCATCTCCACTTTGGAGCTAGCTCTGTCTTGAGTAAGTGAGGGCCTGTGTGGATGACAACACTGCAGCATGCTGACATGCCCTAAAGCCAGCGAGTGAGTGGAGTGAAAACCAGCACAAAACTAGAGTAGAACCAAAGCAGGACCATGAAATGAAAACCAAAAAACCCCAGTACCTTTAATGATTACATTAATTCCAGTGGAAAGCAACACCAAAGAAGCAGTGCTCATAAGTGCTGGCTTACGAGCAGCAAGCCCCGAACATCAAGCCCAGGAGGGCTGGGTTCTGCAGGGGTGGAACTGCTGTTGCAGAAGAGTCAGTCTGCTCAAACACCACGTGGATTCCTGCCTTCCTGCGAGGTGGTTTGTGTCTGGGCTTAGTGCTTCCCAAGGTGAGGAAGGAATGCATTTGGCAAAGCTCTTCAGCTTGTTTTTATGCATCCTTCCTCACCAAACTCCCTCCCTAGGTTGTTTTCCTAAGTGTGAGACACGGTGTAAGCACAGAAGGGACTTGAATAAGTTGGCTGATTATAGGAACTCGGGGCTCCAGACGAACTGTATTTCTATACTGATGATCATTCCAAATATTGTGCTAGAATTATGCAAGAGCTGAAAAGCCATACTTGTTTAAGGCTCCTATCCTAAGTAAAATGGATCTCCTCTTTTATAAGAATACCCTTCATCTTGAAAATATCATACAGGAAGAGTCACTATTGCACAGCTATTAAATGAGGTAAATTTGTGAGAACTGCTTGGTCACCCCTGAATTTTTGGATGTTGGAAATGTAAAATTAAGAAAATCCTTTCACTTGTGCTGGTTAATGATTTATTTAGGGAAAAGCAAACTCTTCCAGGGAAAGAATCTGCTTAAAGTTCTGCCCCCTGATGTACTTGGTGCTGTTCTGAGTTTCATATGCCCCACTCCACAGTAGCATGTTCAAAGTTGTGGCCATCATTCTGAAGTCTTGGACGTGTTTGAAATTATTTCAGATTGCCTGCTAAAATTCTGATGTAAATATGCATAGGAGCTACTTATTATTCTATCAGGAGACTGCAAAAAATCTAAAGGGAACAAATTCAGCAAAAAGTTCATCCACACCATTGTCATGGCAAAACTGTGACTTGAATAATCTTTCACCTAAATCTGGAAATGGTTTCAGTCTTCCAGGTATTTACTGTTTTAATGGGAAGTTTCACCTGGATCAGTGGTACTTGCAGAATCTGTCTGTAGCTTAGACACGACAGCATCTTTGCATCACTGCATTGTTGGCTCGAAGTCACGTGGCAGTGCTCCCATCTGCAGCACAGGCTGTGGAAATCCTCTCCACATGGCTGGGAGACTGGGAAGTGTGGTAGCTCCAGTTGCATGTCAAAACCTGATGTTGCTAAGTGATGGCAAACCACATCCCCCAGCTTTTTATCACTTAATACAAGGGCAGAGAAGAAAGTGGTGGTATTTGATTTGTTGGTTATAATTTCAGAATCCATGCAATGTGGCTCTTTTTTTTTTTCCCCTTCTTTTTTTACATGGTAGTCTAAATATCAGAGAAGCATTGCAGCACTGATTTTTTTTTTTTTTAATATATTTGTCATGAAGGAAGGTGAGAATAAATCCAGGCTGTAATATTTGCTAACTACTCTGGGACTGTTACTAGGAAATATGAGAAGCAGGAGATTTTTCACTTCTAATTAGTCTACTTATTTTATGGATATTAAAAAAGAATTGATAAAGATCTAATTGCCCTCATGCCACAGGTAAGTCATGTGTGTTCTGCTAAAATCTGTCTGTTCAATAAAGTATTTTTTCAAAATTGTCTCTCAAAGGGAGATGCTGAGTGACTTGTTCAGTCATGACTCATTGGATCTCCGCTTTTTATATTAAAAGATTCCCAAGATATGTTAATTTTAAGACCTCATCTATTAAATTCTTGATTAATAACAGTAAGAGTGTTAATTTGACAGTGTGTCAAGGCTTGAGGGATTTGTATAACTGGTGTTCTTTTTTCAGCAAAGGAGGGATAGTTCAGTTTTGACCAGAGGTGGATTTGTAGAGACCCAGGGTTGGAACTAGGCACCACCAGCAGAGAGAGCGGAAGCATTGCAGTAGGTTGTCTCCCTGTGAGGTGCAATCAGGAATGCATCTCCCCATCTGCATGGTCTCCCCTTCATCCAAAGAATGTGGAATGCCTGTGTATCTGCAGAGGAGTGGACAGGACTATGCAAGATTGAAATCTTTATTGGCATCAGTGATTACATCCTACTTCCTACTCCTCAGAAATGAGCTCTTCTCAAGTTTTGCACTTCTGCACAGTACAGATTGCCCTTTGAATTCAGACGTGCAATTTGGAGCTGTTTCCAGCAGGAACTTCTGACTCCAGAGGAGCTTTTTACCAGAGTCAGATTCTATGTCTGTTCTGCGTAAAGGTGTGTTCTCTGTTGAGAGGCTTGATGTTTGGTTCTTTGTTTTGGCAGTCTCAAAGTATTGCTCAACTCTTGCAGGTCACTACAAAATCCTATACAGTTAACATTGCTTTTATGACTGACCTCTTCATTCACTATGAGTAATGAATGGAACAGAAAATTGTGTTTCTTTTGTTTTATTGAGTCATGAAAGAGAAAATCGCACGTCTTTTACCGCACAACCCTTGCCAAAAATAGCACCTGACTATATCTTCTCTGGCTCTTCTTCTTTACTATTATTTTACTATATTAAACACAATTTTTTTTTTCCTTTGGATTTCTTTCCATCTTTGTGTCCTGAAGCTTCAAACACCAAATTTTGTGAGTCATATAAATGTTCTGAGACATCAAATTAAGTAGAAACTGGAGAATGAGTTCTCAAAAGGTTGTGAATACTGCTGACGTCAATCTCAGATTGTAATAAGAAAGAAGATGTAGTTGGCAGATCCTGTGAGCGAGACTGTCACGGCATTTATGCTAATTCTGTTGTTGGAGCAGAAATTGTGTTTTTATAAATGAAGGCAATAGTCCCAACTGAAGATTTAACAGGCATTCATCTTAGTAACTAGATGATCTTGAGCTGTCATACTTTACACTGAAATTTGCCTTCAGCAGATTCAAACGAAATTGCTTGGCAGTGACTAAAATGAATGGAAGCATGCTTTCTGCTTTTTCAACTTGTAACAGAATTCAGTTTTCCAGCTCTGTTTTGCAGAATTCCTCCTTCACAATAGCATTGCAAAGTATGGGGTTTTTGCTGGTTTTTGGTTTTTTTTAGTGAACAGAAGACTGTGAACCTATTCAGAGATTTTTCTTGATTGTCTATGGGAGGAAACTGAATTTTGAAAGTAGCAAGGAGTCATGAAAGTCAATATGTCTTCAGAATTATTTTGATAACATAAAACATTTACCAGATTGTGTATCTGTATTGATTTGATGATGCTATTGAAAATTCCTATAGATGTAGGGAGAAGAGTGCAAAAAATGACTGAAGGAAAAGGATGTTTTCCTTGTAGAAACCACAAGGAAGTAATTTGCTATTAGCTTATCAGTGCAGGATGCTTTTATGTGTATGCATGTTTTGGCTTTAATGAATATGACAGGTCAGAATTGACAGACAACTAATGTGCTTGTTGACTACTTTATTCTACCTCCATTCAGACAGTTTAATGGAAGCCTCTATCTGCTAATTAATAGTGCTGCAGTGATCACTCTGAGTCTAGATGTGTTTTGACCAAAAATATGCTTCCACTGGTGAAACAGGAGTTGAAGATGTTCAGCCCTTTATAAAATTAAACTCTATTTTGGAGAGCATCTTAACAGCAGCAGATACAATAGTGTCAAGATCAGACCAAAGTGAATTGAAGTGAGCCCAGAGGTATTGAAGGAACAAGGTAATGTGATTGCTGGTTAACTAGATCAGGACAGCAAAGTGAATGCCTCTATCAGGTCATCTGTAGTGCTGTGCTCAGGCGCCGTTCTGATGCTGTGAAGACGACCTTTGGACAGATTTCTATGGGAACTCAGTTTCCAGATCAGTGTGTACTGTACCTGCACATGAAATATTGCAGTCGAGACCAGCAGGAAAATAAAACAAGAAATATTGCTACAAATTTAGAGATTAAATACTGGCTGGATTTACCTGCAGGTATCCAGGAGGAGCTCAACAGGAAAGTAATGAAGAGGGGCTGTCTAGCTGTCTACTCAGTGCAAAATGTTCTTGTGCTTTGAAGCTGAGAAGAGTGCAAGGGAAAAGGTTCTGGCTCTTGAAGCCTGTGCACGGTGTTCTGTGAACAGAAGTACTAAACAAGAGCAGCCCCAGGAGCAAGTACTGCTGCCAGGGAGGGTGTTGGGGAGACCAGGGTGAGTCCATCCCAGGGAACTGTGTGTTCCCCATCTCCAGCCATAGGCTTCTGCTGAGAGGGGACCAAACCCCATCAATTTACAGTTGTCCTTCTGCCATAACTCCTTGGTTACCATTAAAAAGGAGAGGCAGGGGTTGGTAACAGATAATTTGACTGAAAATTTATTAGCAAGTGGGATATGAGATAACTTGCCTGATGTGTATGATGACAGTGGTTTTCTAAGGCTTCTGACCAAGAATTACCAGAGAGCACCCTGTAGTCACAGTGTACAGTTTTACCAGTGAGGGAGGGACCTGTGAGGTCCTTTGAATTACACCTATGGGATTAAAAAAAAGTTTTACATTGAGAGCATCATGTCATAAAAAGTCTGGGGACTTTGATTCCACATGTTTGGCTGTAAAGGCAAGGGAGGAGGTGAGATTTCAGTTTTACAGTTATACATGAAACAGTATTGAAAAGGAGGTCCACCACAAGCTGGTTTATTGGTGATTGGCTTCTAAGTTAGGAAGATATTTCCCCTGTTAGTAAAGTTTTACATAATTGTATTCCACTGCAATTTTGTGTCTATTCCAGAAACATCAATTTCTGGTCACTGTTTGGATCAGAAGCTTGTGCAGTACAGGACCAGATGCTGAAACACCTCAACCGCTGATCTGAGATGGCACAGTGATTTCTCTACCCCATGGTGAATGAGCACAGAGGCAGAGAAAGATTTCTATTTCCTGAAGCTGCCTGTTTCTGGTTAACTAGCATAAAAATGAGTATCTGCTGAATTGGTGCTTATCAGAATTCCTAAACAACCCTCTTCTGCCTCTGGCAGTGACACTCGATTATGTTTCTCATTCCTAAGCCTCTTAGAGGTTTAGCATTTATGAATTTCTTATAATACTGTTTGCTTGACACATTTAGTTAGGCATATGACAGTGATCGGTTGAGAGAAAAACAAGTCTCATCGAGTACAAATTGAGGCTTCTGGTAAGGAGAGTGGAGAGGGAAGCAAAGGTTTCCTGCTGTTTGAAATCAAGGTAGAACAGGGCCATTAAAATAACTGAAATGGATTTAATATAAAAACGGGCTGTATGTCCACTTCCCAGCCAATTTCAGACAGTGCACTAGAGCTGGTTTTGTTAGTGGTTGCAGTAGAGAGGCTGAAGACTGAGTGAACTGTAGGGTGGCTCAGCTCTCACCTGGTCCCTCAGGATGTGTGTAATCCTACACTTGACATTGATTCTGCAGCTAAACTCTGGGATAAAACCCAAAACCAGATCTGCCAAGAGCTGTCTGCCCAGTGTCTTCTGAATGCAAAGTAGATGGTCTAGTTGGGAGGAGGCAACTGTGGTGCTGATAGGGGTGGTGGTTCCTGCAGCTCCGTGGCCATGAATGCTCACTGCTGATCCTCCTGGCCAGAGCCACCTCCCACAGCACCTGGAGCAGGTGCTGCCCAGCCAGTCTGAGTTACCTTTCTGCAGTGGCTTCATGGTGAAGGGTCCTAAGCATTCTTGTAATACAAATTATGTTTAGCAGTGGTTGGTATTGTTAGCTGGTGCATTCCAGCTTGGCCTACCTTGAAAATTTGACAGCAGACAGATGTTTAACCAGGTAGAGTAAGCGATGACTCTAAATAGCATCATATAAATCTTGCAAATGCTACTGAAGCTGAGACTCCAGATACACCTTGTGAATTGGGATTTCTCAGAAGTCCTCTTTGAACAGGGAGTAAACTCTTGTCTTTAACCCTTGACTGGACCCAACAGAGGCAGCAAATATTGTAATGTGTCACTAATGACCAATTTTAGCAAGTCAGTTAATTGTTCCTTTAGAGCTACACAAGGCTGGTTGAAAATAGTCATACAAAGGTTTTCTTAGTATTTAAATGGAAATTGACCCGATGTAGCTGTTAGAGGTAGCTCCAGAAAGGAGTTTTATACAGCAGCATAGTCTTGCTTTGGTATACATTTCAGCTAGCATACGGTATACATTTTAACTGAACACATGGAGAATTAATTTGATTTAAGTTGATTGATTTTGATTACTGACATGAGGATATGCTAATGAGAAACAATCCAGCATGTCTAAAAGACTGTTTCAATTTCTAGCATAGCTGATACATCATGTTTGTATGACATGCATGAAAAGTACAGGAAAAAATGTGTTGGACTATTTTGAAATTTTTCTCATTGGTTACACTTTGATGAACAGAAGAAGACACATTATTCTGATTGCAGCTTGACAACACATTCTTCTGTCAGTATAAATGAAGACATGGAATATATCTAGCTAGGATAGATATATTTCTTTACCTCAGGAAATTGGTAATACTGGTAGCTGTAAAAAAACCCACCAAACCAACAAAAAACCCCACAAAACAAGAACCAAAAAACCTCTGCTAAGCTGGCAGTCGTATGGAGTTTGGGGGCTCAGAGCTTTGCACTCCCATGCTGAGGTGTGTGAAAACCTCCAGCTGCTGGATAGCAGCAGCCTTCAGCTGCCACAGTTTGTGGCGGAAGAGGGTAGGTAACCCAGTGCTGTTTTTCAGCAAAATTTCTGCCTGTGGGTCAGGAGGTTACACTGCAAGGGCAAAGTGCCAAAATAACTTCTTGTAGCTAAAAAGTTTCAGAAGGAGGTTATTCAAATGCGATACTGAATTCCCACTAATGGACTGTGAGGTCCAGGCACCCAGCTCAGACCAATGTCTTTGAAATTGGTCCTTTAGTTTTTAATTGACTGGAGCCTGTTCCTTTTAGATGTTTGTGTACATGTTGCTTAGGGAGAAAAAGCGTAATATCATAGTGGAGAATTTAAGAGAAAGGAGATTGTTGGATGCAACATCTCAAACCTGGGACTAGAAACTTTTTGTTGTGAGCATTCAGTTATAGGTAGGAAGCCTTCCTGTTGCGCTGTGTGGGTATAAATCAGCCAAGGTATGAAGTGCTGTTCTTGGTAAAGTAACTAAAAGTGGTAACTCTTTCCTTGATGTTGGTATTCCTCCTGTGTTCCCAAAAAGTCACATCAACTTACCTGCGTTGTGATCCTGCAAATGCTTAATAAACATGCTCCACTCTAAATATACAGGTGAGAAGAACCAGCTCCACTGTTCTTACCTGTATAAATATGGGACTGAAATAAAAATTGTAAATTGTGTCATAGCAAGTCAGCTGCTCTCCTTATGGGAGACTTGGCTGATGTCTAAAGTGTTTTCCACCTAGCCAAAAATACCCACTTCATCAAGAAGATAAACACCTTATTTATATAAGAACATTAAGTGATAAGTGTAGTCATTGATAGCTACTGATCTGAGCAACTTATGCGAATAATCACTATAGACAAAGCTGCAGCAGGGGGAGAAGAAAGAGTGGGATGTTTTACAGCTATCTCTGTGCAATGTTTTTGGTACAGCACTTGAGTAATCACACTGCCTGTGCTACCGAGGTGAGCTCTACAAATAACATTTATTTAAGTGGACAAGAGCCTCTGGTATTGAGCCTGAGGAGGAGGAGTGAAGTTCTGCTTCTTTTTTTCCCCCCAAAGTCCCTTGGTGCTTGGGCAGGAAACTATCCCCTGTGGAGAAGAGACTTGCAGGTGAGGGAACCTGGCGGGTGCCCACAGATGGCAGAGCTGCAATTGCTGTCTCCCAGGGCGGCTCCAAGACGAGTACAGCTGTTGGCACTGTTGGCACTGTTGGCAGCACAGCTGGCAGGAGGGCCAGTGAGGTTGCTTAGAGGACTCTGGAGTTGAAAAAACTCTGGAGTTCTCTTGCCTTTAGGCAATGTGATGTGTCAAGAGGAGGAGACAGCACTCCTGTGAAGGAGAAAGTCCTACTAATATATGAAGGGTTGCTCCATAGATAAGCAAAGCGTTCTCCTTGGGTACAAAACGTTGCAACCTGACTTTTCTGCTTTCACTGTGTGTTTTGCAGGAGTCACTCATGTCACATCAACATGGTTGCTGCAATCACTCTCTACAACTACCTGAAAGGAGGTTGTAGTGAGGTGGATCTTGGTCTCTTCTCCCAAGGAACAAGCGATAGGACAAGAGGAAATGGCCTGAATTTGCATCAGGGGAGGTTTAGGTTGGATATTAGGAAAAATTTCTTCACTGAAGGGGTTGTCAAGCATTGGAACAGGCTGCCCAGGGAAGTGGTTGAGTCCCTGGAGTTATTTAAAAAACTTGTAGATGTGGTGCTTAGGGACATGGTTCAGAGGTGGACTTGGCAGTGTTAGGTTTACAGTTGGACTCAATGATCTTAAAGGTCTTTTCCAACCAAAACAATTCTATGATCCTATGAAAAGGTCCTGGCGATGTGTCCTTGTCTTCCTTGCTTTAATACTGTATGACAGGCTTTCCCTTCTCATTTCCCGAGCTGCCCCTCTAGCATTGTCCATCTGGAGTGACAGGAGCATGCTTTGTAATTGGCAGTATTTTGTTGCTGTTGAGCAAGTGAACACATGGCTGATTAACTGCTAATCTCAGCTGAGATCAGACAAACCCAGAAAGTTCCCGCTTCTACAGCAGTGTACCTGAGAGCAAAATCTGGCTCAGATGCTTTGTCTGAAGTTGCCTTGGAAAACTGTATCCAGAAATTATTTAATTTTTAAATTGTGGAAACTATAATGAGTTATAAATAACAAGTTGGTGAACAAAGAAGTGCTGAAAAAATCCTGTGCTGGTTATTGGAGCTTCCCACAGAAAAGGATGAATGAGTTTACAGTGGAGAAGGTACAGCTCCATGTTGCCTTTAAAGTATTCAATTTTGTGTTGAAAACATGAAGCTGGGGGGAACAATGGTACCATGGTAACCTGTGATCTTTTTAATCTTTTTTACAAGATTGTAAAACTGTTTACCATGGCAATATCAAGTTAATATAGCACATTCTTTCTGAATTTCTTGGTTTCTCTTTTATTATAATGGTGTTTGAAAATTCTCCGATGCTTTATACTGCTATTGAAGCTTTGCGATACCTTCAGTAAAACAAAGATGCTAATTATGAGCATTTTTATTACTGCACTTAGTTGATTTTTTTCCTTCACTTGTTCATTTTCTTTGTTTTATCAATCCTGTTAACACCCAATAATTCTGACGTATGCACAGTAATTGAGACACAATGTGAAGCCTGTAATTGAATTTCTGTTTTCATTAGATAATTTCATTAATTGTATTTACATCATTTGCTCCTGAAATCTGAGAATGTTGTCTGAGAAATAGCTTTTCAGTAACCCCATGGACGTAGAGGTGGTGACAACTCTGCTTTTCCAGAGTGTGGTTATAATTCACAGTGCAGTCTGTGCACTAATCTGCATTCCTATGCTATGGAATTGTTCAACATTCAGATTATGTCACAAACTGACAAAACGGAAAAGCTCCAAGAGGATGCTGCTGCCTGCTACAAGCATATGTCACAAGGCATCAAACTGTGACCCAAGTGTCATGGTTGCAAACACAGCATGAAGAAAATGCATCTTTGACTTTGAATGTCTTAAGCTTTACCAGATTCCTTCACAACTCTATGGGTACTGACTTTGGCCAAACCCTGGAAGTGACAGAAGAAACTCTACACAAAGATTTAAAAACCAAAAAAACCCAACAACCTAAAAAACCACTAAGCAGAAGCAGAGCTCTGTGATTACCAAATAAAATAACTGAAGAGTTTTTCTTCTCCATTGAAAATTTAAATAGTGAAATGAGTACACGTCCTAGACCCAGTGAGATCAACAGCAGTTCTTTCATCTTAGTGACTATGACAAGGATCATATCACTTCATCATCTTTTCTTTCCAATATTCCTTGGGAATTGCAGAAGCAGAGGGTCATTCAAGCTTGAAGGAAAGACTGCCTGAAGACCTGGTGCTGCTGATCTCAGGCATAACTGATGAAGCCTGTCCCCTGCCCGAGGAAACTGCTTGTTTTGCCTTTGCTGAAACAAGCCTTGTAACATCCTGGGATGGTCATTGTTACTTAGTTCATCTAAACACAGCTCACCCTTCCAATGTTTTTTAATAAACCAGTCCTTCCATCATCTTTTGTGCTGTTCATTTGGCTCATTTCAGTTTGTCCCTTTTTCCTCCACCATGACATGTCACGAGGTGTCTCCTTCCCAGTAGTGCAGTCTCCACAGCAGATCCCATCCTCTCTTGAAAAGTTCCAGTGTATTTCTAGTATCATCCCATTTTCTTTCATGGGCACAGAGGGGAACCTCTGTGTTTTCCAGATGCACCTTTAATACCTGCTGGTTTATTTCTTTGTGCACAAAAATGCAGCCTCTTCCATTTTCAAGGTGGCAGAGCAGTGGACGTAGCACTGAAGCAAGCGTGGATGAGAGGTTGTTCCAGCAGCTCCTGTCAAAAGCTGTTTTGAAAGATAGGGCATATGTGGAGGTCATTTATGTTTACATCTCATTTAACAAGATATACTGCAACTAGTCTGCTCATTAATTAAAAGGAAGTAAACATGTACCAGAATGTTGCCTGTTCTTATCTAAGAGCTTTTATATAACACTCGCTGTCTGTTGATATAGCTGTCTTAATGAATGCAGGGTTGATTTTATATGATATCATTAGTGATGTGGAAGGATACTTTGAGATTAGAACAGAGTGTATATTCTTTATCATCTAATACTTATTGTCTGTTTGACTCCAGGAAGAGTACATGCTGTAGATGAAACTTTGCAGAATATTTTTTATGCCTCACTTGATGAGGATAACTATAATCTAAGAAATTTTTAGTCACTAAGGATCAGGAAGGCTGGCACAAAGCACTGTTCAGCTGTGGCAAAGACTCTGTGGAGGATTAGATCTTAGGATTCCCTTCTCTCTGCTGCAGGTGTTGGCAGGAGAAGAGCTCTGATACTACCACATGATCTACTAAAAAGGCCTGGCTAAGGGTGTCTGAGATTTATGGGAGCTCTTGGTTTGTAAGACAGGATGTACTTGCTCTCACACATGTGCTTTGTCATTGTGCAGTAAGTGCTGGTAGCACGGGGATGAAGTCTGCTTTCCCTTCAGGCTTCATGTGAAGAGCTATCAAAAGGAGACATCTAAGCAAAGAGATATGAATATTAATTGTGGCTTTCATAATTTTTCAACTGACTCAAAAGATGAAAAGAAAACCTTTGGTCCAAGGAAATTAGTTTCCCTTTGGTACGATGGATGGAGAAAGAAGACTTGGGTGCCATGTGAGGGGAGAAGCTGTTTTTTTTTCCTTTCTGTTCTTTGTATTAATTTTATTAATGCCTTAAATGGGGACACATTTTGTTCTCTGGACTCTGTTCTGAGAATGGTGATTGTGATATGAGTATACCAGGGAAAGGGAAACTCGTATCTGTTTCCTGCAAGACCAGAAATCATCCTGTCCTGCAGAAGGGCCAGATACTGTCTCTGCCTGAATCTTGTATAAAGCATTAGGGTAAGTTCCAGATAGCCAATGCCAAAGCTTCCCCTGCTGCTCTAGACCCTCCAAAATTGTGTTGAGTTACAATTCTTTGACATGGGAGTAAGGCAAAATAGTGGCAGGCAGAAAGTGCAGTTCATTTAAATGTAGTTTCATAATATTTTGAAGCAGTTATGCTGTTGCTGAAGTCATGATCCCTTAGTGTTAAAATGTCTTTAGCTCGTTGGCAGATCTAATTCTGTTCACTCTTCCCTTATGCTTTGACCCAAAGTTTGCTTTTGCACCTTTTCAGTCAAAAGGAGTGATTTGGATTGGAGTGGGACCAAGAACAAGCCCCAAGAGCCTTCTTTTTGTCTCTGTCATAGTAAATAACTTGTATTCCTCAAAACATCAACTTGTTGCACCTTCTCCAGACAAATCATGTAGCTACATATGAAAGCAGAGGAGCTCCATCTGTTCAGAGGTTAGTTCTCACTAAGGAAGCTGGCTTCATTTGATACATATTTCAGTATGTGTTTTCCCCAATGTAACAGGACAAATTCATTCCTAAGCTGAGAAGTGTTTCTAAAAGTGCAATGGTAATGGAGTGTGGAATTGCCCTTTGCTGCACGGAGCCGGTGGTCCGGAGAGTCTGTTGTCAATTTTCTGCTGGCAGGCAGTCTGGGTGATTTGGGAAGCAGTGTAATGCTCGTGCATGAACTTGTGCTTGTATTGTCCCTGATATTATAATTGCTTCAATTACAGATTTGTTGATAGAACTTTTCTTGCTCGGGGTGATGCCGTGCAGTTTCTCTATTTTATGAAGCTATGTTAATGTAAAACTGATAGAACATAACGAAGAATGATGCCCCTGTATTTTTGTTGATCATACACATTTAGTGTTCTGTAGCAGCACATGCATTTAGTGTTCTGTACAGGTATGACCTCGTGCTATCCCTGTTGCACATAGGATTTTAATTCACTTTAAATAAGGTGATCTGGATTTGTCATTAACAGCTCTTATTACAGACTTCTTTCCTTGGGCTTAAGTCTCTTACATGTTTTGAGAAACAGATCACGCGGAAAATGCTGCATCTTCTTTTCCTCTTACCTAGAAACTTAGTCTCACGGGAGAGAAGTCAGGACCTTTGCATCTGCAGGGTTCTTCGCTGAGGTCACTGGATGCAGGCAGGACCTTACAATTCTTCAAGGCTTATTTTATACCAAAATTTGACCGCCAAATGGCATCTTCCCGAATTTGGGCTGAATTGAGCGGTCCTGGCAAGTGCAGGCAGTCGGCTGTGCTCGACAGCCTGACCGAGGTCCCACCACTGTGAATGGCTGGGGACAGATGAACCTGGAGGCATGCAACGACATAACTGCTGTCCCTCAGAAGAGCAGGTAAGGGCACCTCGTGGGACACCGGCAGTCACTGTAGCACAGTCTTCTCTGCCCCATAGATCTGACCCCGATAAAAGTTATTCTGTTACTTTCAGTAGAAGCTCACTTAAATCCTGTAAAAAGTGTAAGCAACGCTGCTGTATCAAACCTTCTCTGTAGCTAACAGATTTCCTGCTAAGGTGATAATTCTTTGACCCTTACCACTTGTGTACACAAGCACATATTAATTAGCCTAGCAGCAAGTTGGGTTTGAAATGGTCTGTTGCTTTTATGCCTCTCATTGCTTAATAAATCATTAGAAATATGATAAGAGTTCTCCACCGGTATTTTTCTTGTCAATATTAATTCTTTATTGGTTGACTTCAACTGTAAGAGATTCACACTGGTGTGAACATCCATTAGTGCTCATTTTTTAACTGATTATACTCAAAGGCAATGTAAGGTGGGCCAAGCAGCATCTATTCAACATCAGTGTGGGCCAGGATTTCTCACTGAAATCCTGATCATCTGAAGTGCTGACATGATATTCTCATTAGTATCAGAATTGTGGAACTGCTGCAGAACATGCTGTGATTGACCCAGCTGTGGTCTGCTTGCTAAATCTGTTTGAAATGTATTCTGGCTTCTTAGGGTCTTTTTCAATGTGCCAGGTCTTCAAAGTTGTTGTTGTTGTTGTTGTTGTTGTTGTTGTTGTTGTTGTTGTTGTTGTTGTTGTTGTTGTTGTAGTTTTCCTTTAGATAGGGCTTCCTTTCCTCTGTTTGCTGGGTTCCTTGGCAAAACCATTTGTCCTTGAAAAGGGGACCAGAGGAATGGATTTTGTCTTGATTTGTTCCTAAAATGAGCTTAGCTGCAGTATCTTTAATTTAGAAGAAATGCACAATGAGTCCTGCCAAGAAGAGCTGCTGAAAGATTTCTGAACAGCTGATGAAGGAAGTTATTGGGACATCTCAAGTAGGTACTTGTGGTAGGGAAAATCTGACTGTAGCCCCATTTGATCTTAGAGCAGAGAGAAGCAGTTCTTGATAGATAGGGACTGACTGGGCAAGGATTGGAACTGGGTTAGAAGTTTTTTTGAATGTCAGATAAATTAGTCATATGTCCTTCCTTTTTAATGAAGCCAACAACACATTTTCTTCAGCTGGAAAATCTGTTGTGGTTTTCCTCTCTCTTTCTGAGAAGGTAAGTATGAAGATGTGCTTTTCATCAGTAAGATTTGAGCCACTCAGGCACTTTGTGTGTCCACTGGCCAAAGGCCAGGAAGCAGCACATGGCCTAGAGAGAGCAGGGAGCTGTTGTGGTGATACCCACAGAAGTACTGTAGAGGTGATGAAGTGGTTAGCATACAGTAATACCAAACAGCAAAAAGTCTCACGTGTATGTCAAGAATCACAGAATGGTAGAGATTGGAAGTGACCTCAGGAGATCATCTAGTCCAACCCCCCTAGGCTCCCTACACCAGGCTGCACAGGAAGTGCACAAGAAGTATTTGCTCATGACTCTCTTTCCAAATGGAAAGGAGGAGACATCATCAGCACAAAGGTGGGTGAACTTAAAATAGGGTGCAAAAGGATCTCACACCAAGAAACCCATAGACACTGTAACCACATGACAGCCCCAAAGGGACCTCGCAGCTGCTTACTGAACTGCCTCAGGAGTGCAGGAGAGCCATCTGCAGCTGCTACACAATGAAATTTCTAGTTGAACATCTGGACCGTGTGGTTATAATAAAAAACATCACGGTAAGTGGTAGCAGATCATTTTCTTTGTCCTGTGCTATTACAGAGCATCGCTGTGCATGTACTGTTGTGGTTGACAAAGAACTTGAATTCCAAGCCTCTATTTTAAGATTCCTGTGTCTACTCCAAAATAGCTGTCCTTTAGCTGAAAGTTTTCCTTTCTATTCTCAGCAGAAATGTGGGTTTGCTTGGAAAGTTTCAAATTCCATTTGATTGTTTTTTCACATTTTTGTGAATTTAAACAAAAACCCCTTCATGTGACCAAAGAAGAACCGTATCAGTTATATTTATTGCATTGCTTTTCAAAGCACGTGCACATTCCTATCAAATATAAACTTAAGAGATAGAGGAATCTATGTTATTGCTAATTCCAACATTTGGAAATCATTTCAAACTCCACTGAAGTTAAATACATACCTTTTTCTGTTCCTTTTTATTTGCCTTCTGATTTATGAGCTTCAGGTTGTTCTTGGGTTTTGTTGTCTTTAAGCTTTCGTTCTACCTTCTTGAGTGCTAGGACCTTAAATGTCTTTATGTTTTATTTAATACTCACCTGAATTCAGCAGTGGGGCTTTTTTCCTGATTTAGGAGATAATTAATTGGAAGTTGCCTGAACAACTCTTAATTTCCATCAAATCTTGAAAAATTACACATTAGGGTTTTAAAGACCTTAAAAGAATATTGTTATTTTTGTAAGTGTCGTGTGTTTCTTAATATAAATTATGTTTGGTTATTTTTTTTTCTTGTTGCTGCCCTTCAATTTAAAGCACATGTTCTTGCCTTATGGTTGTAACTTGATTTGGTATTTTAATCTTAGAAATATCATAAACACCTTCCCAGAATTTCTGAGCATTTTGTCTTAGAATTGATCCCCTTGACGTAGTATCTCTAGGGGCTTCTTGTGAAGTATGAAGCCCAGATTTATCCCTAATCCACTAGTAAATGAGATGAAATCTTCCCTTGATAAGAACAAGCCCTAGGAGTGATGCTCATAGCAGGGTACTACGTTTTCTTACTGTTACAGGTGCTGACAGGTCTTCCAGGCACAAAGTCATTGAGCATCACAGACACCTTTGGATATAAATATTTGCTTTGTAACTGAGTTAGCTGAAGGTCTTGCCTAGAGTGGTGCAGCCGTGCTCCATGCTGGGTACCACCGCGATGATGCTGGGGGAGCAGAGCCGGGCAGCTGCCGCCCAGCCTTGCGCAGAGCCTGCTCCACACCGACCTGAGCAGCCCCTCTCACTGCCTGCCTCTCTTGCTGGTTACCATGACATTTGATCACCTAGAAATAGGCTCCAGGAAGTCTGGGTCTTGTTCTGCTGCTCTCAGAGCTGGGATTTGCGCTGTTTTGCTTTTGTGCATTTGAGGGGGAGGAAGGCCAATAGCACTATGATGCTAATTCCCTTCACCTGTCCTTGTTCCTTTCCAGATCAAAGAACCAGGCTACTGAATTTAGATTTGTACCACAGATCATCCAACTTCCTCCTCACAGATTTTTCATTTGTTCTTTTGGCAGAAGATTCATAATGTATTGAGATTTTCCTTCCTGCTGTACATCTCTATGGGTTAGCAGTGCTGTTACGACCCACACAATGGTAGCTGGACTGTAGCACGTCTGTCCACAGGGCCGTTTGGGATGTCCACCTTGCTCACTCCCAGTAGTGTAGTGCTGCTTCTGAAGTACTCTGGCTGTGATTAATTTATCTGCTTCCCAACAACCCTAGCTAATTAATAATGCTTATAGTGGCTAACATTGCTCAGACATCTGTGCATCGTACAGCTGTTCTTGGAGTGGCTGAGTAACAGAATTAAAGGCTTTATGTGGGACAACTAAAAAGGTCTCACAAAACTGGCAAAATATTTTTTATAACAATGCATTAATTGCCTAAAATGCTTCTTATTCTAGGCTCTGAGCCTCTTAAAGTTTTCTTAAATATTTTTTTATTGTAGCAGTGATGATTTTATCACTTGCCCACAGTGGATGGCCTTTCAGATGCATTATACCTCTTGAACTTTGCAGTTTATTTGCAGATAGGCTAGAGAAGTGGAGGTTGGAAGTAGGCATGTGGTGTGGATGCTATGTATTTTTGTTACTGCCATTTCTTTATTTTCCTATCAAGGTAACTCGATTGGAAAGAATCCAAATATATCTGACTGATCTTTATATTAATTCTAAGTAATGAAAAATCAAACTTCTCAGTTCTACAAGACATTAAGAAATGTGCACGATGACCTTAATCTTTGTGTGTACCTCTTCATGTGATTTCTCTTTTGTGGGCTCTGTCTTTTAAATACTCTAACAGAGAAACTCAACCTGCAGAAAGATGAGAAGAGCAGATAATGTTCATGAGCAAGCAGCACTATTTCAGTCCTCCTTACTGTTTGACAGATCAGGAAGGGGAACCGCTGCTAATATTCACTACAAGGCACCTGGGAAAACTGAAATTTTTTTTTTTTTTAACATCTTAGTAGGTCATAAGCAGTAGTGTTAATCACAGTACCTTGGCCTGATTCCAGTTTGGAAATTAGATTCTGCTGAGCAAATGTATCCTGATGCATTTTCAGTGCTTCACTTTTTGTCTTACGTGGTATGGAGTTGCTGAGCAAAATTAAAGAGCTGGGGCTTCCCAACCACCAGAAATGTTTTAATGATGGATGAGGTCAACCTACACTAACTCTTCCTCCTTGTCCATCAGCTTAGTTTACAAAAGGACTTTAAAAACTAAGTGCAGTGCCTCAACTGAAGGGACACTCAGCCACTGAGTTATGGGTGACAACTTCAAAAGTGTGTGTGTGTGTGTTGGGGAAGACTGAGGCCTCTGATGACTGACCAGATACTGGTGAACTCTTGTAGACTGTGCAGGTATTAAAAGTCTCTTTTAATAAAATTTCCATCTCCCTGGTAGAAGCAGTTAGTAGGAGTTTTTTTACTGGGTAAGCAAAATAGGATGGGAAAAGTGAAGCTTCTGCAACTGGTGGTACTGAAATTATCCAAGGCTTCTGGTTTTGCTACCTCTAGGGAGTTGAAGTGAAGATAGCCATAGTGGGGAAATGTTTAAAAAACACTTTGCAAGGATAGAGCTGTGAAAAAGACACAGGTTTGGTGGGGGTTTTTGGTGGGGTTTTTTTGTGTTTTTTCTTTAAAAAAAAAACAGAAATGTTTTGCTGCATATTGCTAATATTGCTCAAATGAAACTGGCTCTCAAGGTATCTAAATGTGTCTGAGTAGGCTCCAGTGACTCTTGTGCAATGGGAGCACTCAATAACAAGAGAGGAAAAAACCCCACACTTAATATGATCTGTTGAACTGGAGCATTTTAATCGGAGCTGAGCTCTGAAGGAACCAGGTGTTATTTTGCTCCTGGCAGCAATTGAAACTTCACAGGCTTTTCATGACATCACATCTTTTCCATGTCTTAACCAGTGACTCATCTTGCTTGCCTGTTTGTTCCTATTTCTAGCTGCCAGCAGGAACAGTAAGCTCAATGTCAGCATTCTCTTATTAACGGCACATATTAGTCTGCCCAAGGTCACTCTCTTCACTCACCCTTGTAGTTCTTGGTGGGTTGTTTTTTTCCCCCTTCCTTTTTCTCCAAATAACTTGTTTAGCTGATTCTTGGTGGCTTCCACTCAAAAGTCCACTTTTGCAAAGGAAATGTGGAACATTGCAGCAGATATTGATAACATACTGACCAAAACGAGAATTTTGCTGGAGGTCATGAGAAATTTCACTCTTTGTTGAAACAGTCCAGAAGGACAAGGCAGTGCTGTTTGCTTCCCCAGCTTTGAGCAGCTAGCTGGGTCCAGCGAGGAAGGCAGAACAGGACAGCAGTGGAGAAGGCTGCACGTACAGTTTGAGAGATCTGCCTGGAGCTGGGAAGAGAGCGAAGAGGGGATGGAGGTTGTGGATGGCAGAATGGCACTCTCACTGTTCACAACAGAGACACCAGCATAACTCCGAGCAAGCATGAATGTTTCCTCATCCATGCAGAAGGGAAGGTAAAGGGGTCAGATACACTGAGCCACAGACTGGCTTGTAGCAGGACAAACAGCCTTCTGCCTTCAGGATGTGCCTTTATTTCTTGTTTATTCAGATTATCGGTCTTGTAGAGAACAGGAGCTGAGGTGGCCAGTCTTACTGAGAACTGAGCTGTGTTTGCAGGGAGTCAAGTGTTTCCTGACACTTTGATGTCGAACAACTTGCTGCCCCTGTAACCATGGGGCTGTGAAGTCGATTATCCTGTCTCCAAGGCTGACCAAACTCTGAACAAGGTGTGAAACGCTGTAGCGTAGGTGTCATGGTACGGCACTGAACAGCAGAGAGGACGAGGTCTCTCCTTCACTACAGCTGATGAAGCCCCAAAATGGTGGCTGGTGCTGCTTCTTGTGGTTGATGAAGCCTCTGTTCTGACTCTGAGCAGCCTAAGCAAGGATGGTGCTAATTACATGCATCTTATAATTGTTGCCAACCAGCTGGATAACAGGTGACTCTAATTCTATGATATTATTCTTCTTTGGAAAAAAGGAAAAAAAAAAAACATCCCCCAAAAAACCAAATCAAACCATAATCCTTTAAAAAATCGAAAGGTTTATTTCCTTAGAGGCTGTTTGTCACATACACTGCTAGAACAGTCATGGTGCTGAGGGGATTAAAGCCGGTACAGATGAGAAGTTTCAGTGACATTTTATTTGGAACAAAGAACTTGTGACTAGAAATCTTCACTAGAGTAACAATGGCTCGAAATCAGGGATTCTGATTTTTCAGACCTGCAGGAAAGAGCATCTGTCACAATTTAAAAACTCAAATGTTTCTTGTGCAAGTATCTTGCTGTTTCTGCCGAGACAGCCAAGTAAATTTAAGCAAAGCTGCTTGTGCTCCTATCATAATGTTTAGGTGACGGATCTTGTGAGTAGAGGGCATCTGCACATAATGCAAATGCATTTATGTCTTTTTCTCCTCTGATGAACACTGAATTTTGATTGCTCATTATTAATGCAAAAGCTTCAGATTTTTGTTTCAAGCTACCAACTACTGGTCTTGTGGGGGTTCTTCATTGTTTGTATCAAGGACGGGCGCGTGAGGAAGCTACAAAAGAACAGAGTTGTTAGCACCTTAGTGTAAATGTACCTCACGGATTCCCTTCCGTACTTGGTTACAGCCAAGCTTTCTGATTCCTCAGGAGGGACAGACAAACAGGCTTCTGGGTGCTGACGGCTCAGCTATTCTTCTTAGGCATTTGCTAGGCTGTTAATTAGAGCTACACTGGGTTTCTGCTGATTCCTGCTTGTGCTTCATCTACTTGTCTCCTAATGAGTTTGTGGTCTACCTGTAAATCTTGCAAACAACTTGGGGAGGGGAGGAAGAAATCTGCATGAGTTATTTTCTCCTTCATTAGATAAATGTCTTGCGCATAAAAAACTGAAATAGCTAATTACCTAAGGTTTGTGGTGTTTTAAACTTATGTAAGAGCAGCTACTGTAAATGCTGAAGAAACTGAGCTCAGATTTTGCAGTTTGTTTTATTTTATTTATGTGGAAGTATCTGAGTGGGGTGGGGTGGGGTGGGGTGGGGAGGTGCTGGTTGAAGTGAGCATAAAACATGGTGTGAGTCAAGAAAATTAAGCTAGTTTATAGCATAACCCGAGGAAAAAATCCCGTTGAGAGTGATATTACAAAGATTCAAATGGATTTGGAGAAATGCAAATAAAAACCTTTAAGGGGAGATGACATGATCTGTACCTGTACAGTAAAGCAGAGCGAGGAATCCATCAGTGACTCACATGGAGCTGAATCACATCTCTGCGTTGTACCACATGGCTACCAGGGCAAGGTTACGAACTTTACATACCGTGAAATATAGGATGCCTTCCCCAGCACCCGCTCTGATAACCTGAGAAGGCAGGCACCTAAGTATATACTAATGAATATGCAAATCACCTTCTTAATGAGGTAAGTGCATTGTCCACCAGAGAACACATTATGACAAAGCAAATGCGTGTAGCCTTTTGGGCTTCTGTACCTCCTGCTGCCATGTCCCTGTCTCCAGCTAATGTATAAACTGGGGCCCACCCCCACACACAGGGGTTTGCAGACAAAATACTGACATCAATAAACCAGAATTACTCAATTTTAGAGCTTTCAGGCAATAGCACAGTTTGCCTTTAACACAGACAAACTCTGGGGCCTGAGTCCAGTTCCTCATGGGGCAGAGGCACTGAGATGGTACCAGGAAAGGTTTTGGAAGCCACCCTCAGAGTCCCTTGGGGCTGCTTCCCTGGACAGCCTGGATCTACATCCTCAGAGCTAACTCCTTGCTCTGAGCTATTGTCAAATTTAATTTATTTTCAGATTATTCTGTGTGTAGCTAAAAAATGTGTTGTGCAGTTGCTTACTGCCTGGTCACAGCCTCATGCCCTAAGCCAAAATTAGTGCTAATTAAACACAGAGCAGAAAAGAGATGAGGTTTGGGAGGTAGAAGAACTTGGGAATGCAAGTGTAAAACAGTAATGCTGTGAGCGTGAGAACTGAAGAAGCCCAACTCCCTATGGATTTATTTCTTTCTGTTGGTTGCAGGGTCTTAGAAGTTACTAATACTGATATAGGTCTTTCTCCTAATAAGGCATGAAGAAAGCCTGTCCCCTGTGGATCCTTTAGTGTTGGAAACAGATAAGCATTGTCCTTAAGCTTCTTTTCCCAGCTAAGGTATGCTTAAGGTCTCCCTTCTTCACCTCACTGGCTGTTTTTGTGACATTGGTAAGAATGTACCTTTGAGAGAGTATCGCCTCAGTCAAATTTAATCAAAAGTCAGTAGAGTTATAATGAGCAGATACACATGCATGTGGGGAGACTGAGTTAATAAGTCTGATGTCCTTAGGAAATCAGGCTAAAATAAAGCAACTCTCATGTTTCTGAATAAACAGAACAATACTGTTGCTGCGGAGACCTTCTCCACTTGAAAAAGTATAGTTAAGGATCTAGTTGGCAGGGCTGGTTTAGCTGTTCAGCAGCTAAGCGAGGATGTGGTGTCTGTGAATGTGAGAGTGCTCTGCGATGGATTTACCAATGGCAGGAGGAGAAACGGTCACTCAGGCTGCAAGGTGTGGAGTCCACCTCATTCGGGTACTTCTTGTCAGGAGGGAACAGGAGGACTATTTCTCAGCCAGTATGCAATGCCTCGCTGTGATCGGCTAATGGACTACCCTGTCTGGAAATAAATACCCGAGTTTCAAGGAAAAATCTCTTCTTTTTCCAGAGGATTGGTGGAGAAACAACAAGATTTCCTGATGCATAATCTCTCCACTGGGAAATTCGCAGTGTGTTACAGCTGTGGATAGTCTCACAGTAGTGCAATAGGCAGAGCCTTTTAAGCAAGCTGCAGGGAGCTTATTTACAAGTGCTTTCCTCCCAGAGAACCTCTGCGATATTCTGGTGCAGAACAACAGGTGATCATTGATGTTTTCCCCTTTCATAGACTGGCTAGCATGTGTTCTGGAAGGGCCAACACTGACTCTTGCATGAGACAAAAACCAAGCTGCATTTACTGGAATGATGGACGGGAGGATTTTAAAGCTGAGCAGTTTCCTACCCACTGCACCTTGTGTGTTTTCTGGGGTTGTGGTGATGTGCTAGGTCTGATGAAGCTGGCTCTATACTCCTGCAGGAGTGCTCTACACTTTACTCTTCCAACTAACTCTATGATTGATGAGTCTTTTAGGGTCTTTTTCTCTAGAGAAGAGAAACTTTAATCACATTTTAAACAAGTGGCAGTAAATGTTTTCTGAAGTGTGGCATTTGGAGGACTAAAGGACCTTTTATTTCAGAACTGCTAATCCATAAGAGTAACTAGCAGTTCAACACTTTATGCTGAACCTGTGCTGTCCTGGTGTTTAGCTGAAATAGAGCTGGGTTTCTTTTCAGTAGTTAGAATAATGCTGCATTTTGCTTTTCAGCCTGGGACTTGTTGTGAGAGAGACACTGACAACACACCAGTGTTTGCATTTTTGTCACTGGAAGTGAAGGACTTTGTGTTCTGTTAGTCTACAAGCACAAGATTTAAGGGGGTGAGGAATATTTAAATTAATAAGCTAAATTGGCATTTGGATATGCCAATGGGATATTCCTTATCATTTGAGGGTAAGGCCTTTTGCCTCCCTGCAGCTGTTTCACAGAGCTGACATTTGCCAAAAGATGGATGGAAAGTGTTTGTTCAAATGATGGATACCTCCTGAATGAGAGGTAGGTTAAGCACACCACTTCTTTCCTTGGTTCAGAAGCCAGATCCAGAGGGAACAGATTGGCAGTAGGACTGCTAATCTCATGTAGAAATATTCCTTGGTTTAAGAGCAGGCACCCAAAATGTGAGGAATAAATGTTGTTGGCATCCAACAGATGGTAGTTGACATGTTTTCAGCTGTCATAAGTCTTTTGAAATTCTCCTGTCGTATATGCCAGAGTTTCACCTTTGCGCTGTCAGGCTGAACACAGAAATGACAACTGCAGGTAGAAGTATTTTTCAGCACTCCAGACAGAATTAAGATGAACCAACAGAAGAGGATTAGTAAATCTTGAATTAGTAGGTACACCTCAGGCATCATGATTGGGACATTCCACATTAAATTCACTTTGTAGAATAATTTTCATTGCATCAAGTCTTTAATTGTTGTCTCTAACCTCAGGTCACCCGCAGCATCTATCTGAAGGGCATTTTCCTGACCGTGACACTAAATTGCAACACGTAAATGTCTTCTGCCTGGTACCATCCTGGACTGTTTTCCCTTGTCTGCTTTGAAGTATCAGCTTTCGGTGAACTCTGCTAACATTTTATTATTGCATTGAGGCTGAGGTAGAGAAGAGCAATTAAAGGGTTGACATCTTTGGTTATGTTTTTAATAGTACATGTGTCAAAATGCATTTAACAAATCATAGTTGATGCAAAAGCCCAATTAATGCTAAAATGTAAGTAGAGTTCATTTCAGTGGGAGCAAATGAGAATTTTAAAATCTGTAATAACAAAATTGGTTGCCTTATTTTAGATACAGGATCTAACTACAACTCCTGTTTCTGAGAACTGAAGTCTTAAAAGCCTAAATATTCCTTTCTGTTCCAGGATACAGCTGGGCAAGAAAGATACAGGACCATCACTACAGCCTACTACCGAGGAGCCATGGGCTTCATCCTCATGTATGATATCACCAGTGAAGACTCTTTCAATGCAGTACAGGATTGGTATGAAATAAGTTATTGTTGTTGTTGGGCCAGTTTGGTTTCTGGCCAATTTTCTCATCACAATTGCTTGGTGAGAACATTTGACATCCCACCCACCGCAGTGCTTTGCATCACCTTATTCTTTCCTCTTCATCTGTACTCTGAGATAAGTAATTTGTTTTTTAATCTCTTAGAAACTAAAGTTCTACAGCTTCACTTTAATGAAATAGTTATAATAGCATACTGTAGCAGTTGTTGCTTTTAAAAGTCCTAATTGTTCTTATCTCAACCTGTGAGTCTCCTTACCCTTGCCCTCAGTTCTCTCCCCTATCCCCTTGGTGTGGGGGGGGAGAGTGAGCAAGCGGCTGTGTTTGACTACTAGCCAAGTGAAACCACCACTAGTGTAAAGAAATTAATCCTTTAATGCATTATTTGGGCTTATGAAGTTTCTGGCTATGCTGCTTAAAACAATCCAGTTTAACAGTGGTTGGTTGAGTCAAATCTCATTTAAAATCTAATCAGGCTAAATCTTTCCAAACTGCCTTAAAAAGTGATTTTTTTTTTTTTTGGAACCTACAAGTGTAGACACATGGAACAGTATTCACCTTGCCTAACTAGAGATAGTTAAAATCTAACTTTAAATTAGTTGCAATAAGAGGAGGAAGAGCGAGGTCTAGGACAGAAAGCAAGTATACCCTTTAGAAGAAGCCTGTCTGTTACCACTGGCTACAGAAAGCACCTGAACAGCTCTGTAAGGCAGTGCTCAGTGTGGAATAGTGGGATGGGGGAGAAGGAGTTACCTCTTAAATGGGAAGGGTGGGAACTTAGCCTTAAAACTATGTATGAAACAGATTTTTCAGCTCTCATAAGCTCCTCTGGCTCCACTGAATTCAGTACAAATGCAGAAAATGATTTCTGGACTTTCTGATGACAAAAAGCCAGGAAATGTTTTTGGCTTATAGTGAAAAAAGAAAGCACTAGGTCAGTCACTTTAAAAGCTCCGTGGCAGTATCAAAGCTGGATTGGTACCCAGGCTCATCTCCCCCAAATTTTGGTGTGCACTTCCCCTTCCCCATTTGGAGGCTCTTCTGTAGCTCATGCCACCTGTCTTCTTCCTCGGGAAGAAATGTCCCATCTCACCCCACACTGTGATCTCATTTTGGAAGTGGAAGCCCAGACCTTCTTCCTGCTTTCCTGCCTTCTAGGCAAGTATGTGTACAGAGCCCTAAGAGTGGTGGTCTTCCAGGAGAGCCAGAGCACGTGTTGTTGCTGTGGCCATGGGCAGTGCCTGCAGCCCCCTCCGTGGCAGCTGATGGGAGGTGTTTTCTCAGCAGAGACCCAGCACAGTGCCTGGGGTGAAAGCATCTGAGCTGCTGCTGTGAGGTAGTGACCACAGGCACAGCACAGAGAAGCAGAAGGCTGGGCTCTGGTTCTGGAGCTCATGTTTTGCCATGGCATTCTCACAAAGAACACCTGACTTTGTGTAGGAAATACCAGGCATGGGGAGGCAGGGGAAAGGCTGTGTCTGTCCTCAGAAGTAGTTCCTCAATGCTCCACTCAAATGTCTTGCAATCATTTCTGCTTGTTACCCTGTTACTGCAGATAGGTATGGTCAGTGTGTGATGGCAATTCAGTTGTTAATCTCCCCAGTCTGATAGACTGATTTGCAGTGCTCTCAGTGACCTCCCAGGACCATGTGACTGCAGCATGTAGATAACTTAAAAATGTTCTTACCTAATGGATCAGAAGAGCCTCCTTCTCCTGGAACATACGCTGGCTATGGCACTGGCTCCTAGCATCCAGCTCAGTCTGCCTTTTTGTCCAACACCTATTCTATATCCACTAATCTAGGTTGTAACTCAAAAGGCACAACAATGTGGTTTGTTGTTTCTAGTAACTTGGCCTTCTTCCAAGGCTGCCCATTATTTGTTCTCACTGACCGCTGAAGCAGTTGGTCATGATCATCACATCTAAAGTTGTAGTCTCCACCTTCACCCCGTCTCCGCTATCGTGATGCCATGCTGCAGAAGGTGAACTGCAACATCTTCCTGAGCTGTCCTTCAGCAGCTAATGATAAGATACAGATAAATTTTTTTGCTTGCTAGAAACACAAACCCAAAGGCTTTGCCAAAACCAGGTTCCTCCACGTGGCACACCAAGATGAGATTAAGCTGTTTCTGCAAGTGTCTGCACAGGGATTTTTCCCATAGCAGTGCAGCACGTGAGCTAGGCCAACATCTTTCACTAAACTATCAGTATTTTCATCTTGGTTCCCTGATGAAACAAAGTATGTATGACAACACTAGTTCATCTACCTGTCTCTCTGTTGGTTTCTCTCTAGTAAGTTTTACTAATCAGTCTTAACTTAGCCAAAAAATACCTAATCTCAGTCTATGAGCTCCTACTATTTTAAAGTTTGTACGGGTGAAGTTTAACCTGAAGCTTTGTACTGGAAGTGGTCTCACCTCTGCTCCATCAAAGGCAATGGTGCAGGAGTATCAGAATTGGGGAAGGTGAGCCTTGTGTATTTGACTTCATGTCTTCCTGTGCCACAGAGGCTGCATGAATACCTTTGCTAAGAGCACCTTATCAGCCAAAGGAATCTTTCCAACCATCAGTTTTAAGATTCTGAGCCCCAATAATGTAGCTGGGCAGGTAAAATCGGCCTGTGGTAGCCCATTTCCTTCCTTTCTGAAGCTTGTCCACGGGAGAGATGAGGACTACAGCAAAGCCAGCCTGGCTGTGCCAGCAGAGTCCTCTAGTGGTGATGCTGCTGAGAGATGTTTTTTTCCAGTCTGCATAATTGTTTTGTAAACTTAAGGGACAAGAAAAGGAAACAAAAGCTTTTGGCTGGTGCTGGTGTTGCTCTGTCAGCCTCTGACATTCGCTAGCACACCAAGTGGGCAGGTTTTTTTGTCTTTTTTTCACCATGCTGGGTGATACAGTCATGCTTCAGAAAAACATTACACTGGATCTGGTCTTCAGTCAGGAACTGTAATCTCCCTGGAAAATTAAGGTGTCTACTACTTGAGCTCCTTTAGCTCAGAGCCTTTATCTCCATGAGCCTGGTCCCTTCTTCAGGTCAAGTGCAAGCCAGCAGCAGCAAGCCTAATGATAAAAACAGAGCCCTAGCAGTCCGGCAGTGCTTCTGTTCGGTCTTGGTGAGAGGATGGAGTGGCAGCAGCTGGGAAGCAGCACAGGCTGCAAAGACAGTGGCTTACCCCTGATCCTCAGCCCTGCCTTGTCTCACCCATCACATGTGGGTGGCTGGGACAGCCTTCCTGCTCTGCCTGCTGTGCCCAAGAGGGAGAACCTCCATAACAGTGAGAAGGCTGGAGCCAGGAGTTTTGGGACATGAGATGGGCTGGTGGGAGGACAAGTGCCTGAACCACCTCTTCTCTGCTAATGAAGCTGTTACCCTCAGTAGTGTTGCTCCTGGATTCCCAGGAAATGGCAGTTGCAAGATGCTTTTTATCTTGCAAGGAAGGTATGTGGCCTGAAGACATGAGTTGCCTCTCTGCTTGCAGAGGTTAAGGTGAGACTACAAAAAAACATGCTAGTTCTAAGACTGGGGGTTGGAGTAGATGATCTTTCGAGGTCCCTTCCAATCCCTAACATTCTGTGATTCTGTGTGATTCTGTGTAAATGGGGCATCCACCTAGAATATATGCAAAAGCAAAGCTCATCCCAGGTCTTCTTACATCCTGCAAGTTTCCAGAAGTTACAGCACTTAAAAGAGAGAATAGATGTGTAGGATTAAGTGCCCTGCTCTCCTAGCTGGCTAGTGATGCATTTTTCAGTGTCCAGCTGCAGTAAATAAAGAATACCGTTAAGCTGAATATTTTATCATAAATGCAGCATGATGCAGCAGATCAGCTGACCTTTTAGACATTGAGAATAAATCAGCAGTACTCAGTTAATGTGAATTAAATCCAGTAAGGAACCTGTTAACCTTCCCATATATTTCTGAAATAGTATGTGGGGATGGAATTTGAGTGTTTCTGTGGCATAAAAAGGTGAGTAAGTCACCTGCCATGTGATCATGGGACCAGGTTCATAAAGCAAATACAATCAAGCTTAGGAGGATACTTCAAGTAAATAATCAGCAAATAAAATATGAAGTGATGCCCATTCCACTGACTTTTGGCTGCTGTCTATCCCAGTCCACTCTCGTTGGCTGGTAAGAATTTCCCACCTGAACATAATTCCTGGATCCTAAAATTGTACCCATTCACAAAACCTTGGAACAGGTCAAGTTGTGAACAGTAGTCATCTACGTGTTTTACAGTAGGACATTCTCCAGTCTAAAGCTTGTTCCTTCTTGCTGGTGCCCTGCCTGTTGCTGTTTAGTGATTCAGGTTTTTGAAGATGCTGTGTAAGCAGGCTGTCAACATGAATCTCAGCCCGTCTCACTGCTTTCTCTTGTACCATCTCTTCCTGCAGAGTTCTCTACAGAAAACAAGCCAAAAGCATGAACAAACAGCTGAACCAGAGACCTAGCACTCCAAGTAAGCTCTTGCCCATGACAAACTCTTACCTTCTCTTGAGCTCATAGGGGTGTGCCTAGATCTCAAAATTCATCATCATAATTACACTGAAAGTATGGGAAGGTAGCCTTGTGCAAAGTCACCTCTGCATCAGAGAGAAGTCTTTTACCTTCTAGACCTCTCCAGCATCTTGGAGCTTATATCCTCCCTCTAGCTGGGACATTGCCAGAGCAGGTTGTGCTCACTAGCCTTGTTATTCTACAAGCCTATTCATGAAGCTCCAACATCCCCTCTAAAACCGCCTCCCATGTATGTATGGTGTAATTTACCTCTTACCTCTGGCTCATTGGCATGTGACTGTTTTAACAGCCTCCTGACCTGGCCTCACCTGCTCACAAGGGAAATGAGAATGTCTCTTCCAGTCTGCCATACGATTTCTTCCTTGGGTGATCTTTTTACTGCACCCTTCTTATGGGTGGATGTCCTAAAGAGGATTCTGGATTGCTTTGTGTCACTCCAGAAATACTTCACATAAACCAAGTAAAGGCACTCTTTCTCCTGAATGAGGAGGATCATGGCTGTATATCAGGTGTTTAGATGAGCTCTCCAGGTAGTATATGAACGTGAGGTACAGTTTTTCCTTTATTCACATGAATCACCCCGATTAATGACAGTTATCTTAAGGCAGCTGAGAAAGTCTAAGATACACAAATGCATTTGGGAATATCTAGGACGTGACCTGTTGACCTGTTCTCTTGCTCCTTCCCTGGGAAAGGTGAAGCAGATTATATGAGAAGCCTTAAGAGATGAAGCCTGAGTGATTTTCCTCACTGCAGTGTGGCAAGAGTACAGTCAGGCTCTTTTAGAAGAAAAAGCAAAAATGGGCAAAAGCAAAGATGGATTTTACCTGATATTTGAAAATAACTAATTATTCTGTTTGAATAATAAGATGTCTTTTCTGTAGCATGAGTGAAAGGGTTAAATGACCTTCATGGCTTTCAGATCAGTTTCTAGACTTTTTTACTAGTCTTCTTTGACATTTATTATTTGACATTGGCTTGATAGTTTGGTGTGTAGATAAGTCAGTGGTTTATAGCTCATTGGAAACTGTACTGAAACTAGAGTATATTCAGCATTTGATACTGTAAAGTAAATAGAAAATATTATGGAAACTGTGCTTTGGACAATTTAGACAATTTCATAGAAGGGAAGAAAACACTGGTTAAATTTAACTTAGATTTAAGTGACAGCTGGGTTCATAAATCATCAGCTTTATTTATCTTTAAGGCTGATCTCCAAATTAGGTTGTTGGTATAACCATGTAACTGTGAAACTGAGACTATTTTTCTTATAAGCGTGAAGCATAAAAACCATGCTTTATCATCAATTTGGGGAATTCAGCACAAATAAGGCACAGCATTGTTATTGTGTCACAGAAATATATTTTTCCCAGTGTGTATATTGGACTGACCTAATAGTTGTTGAAACATCTCAGTTGCACAAGTCTGTTTATTTATTTATTTACCTTTCCAAAAGCTTTTGGAAATTTGCTGCCTTTCTTTCTGTATGGGGATCAGGGTTTCTTTTAGGCATTCTTCTTCAGAGCTTTGCTTGTTTGTTTTTTTATTCCTAATAAGTGTAAATGTCAGTGTTCTGCCAGAGAGGTTTTCCACTAAATTGTACAAAACAAGGACAAGGCTGAGTTTCTGTAGGAGAAACATGTTTTTTTCTTCCTTTTTCATTTTCTAAGTAATTCTGTTTAAATAGCTAAGATTTGGCAGTGTATTCCTGTACAACCCCCCGGGGGCTGAAATGAATCAAGAGAGAGGACTGGGAGTCAGAAGAGGAGCTTGGTTATAAGCATTTTAACTTGAACCTGGAGAGACTTTCTTTCTATTGCTTGTGGAGGGAGACTGGGGAGATTTCATCTTCCTGGGCTTTTGGTTGATTTCTGAGGTCACCCCCTTCGGTGATGAGCCTTGAGAAACCCCAGAGTACCACATAAACTCATCACAGACTCTTATTAGCTCTCACAGGGCTTGTCTACATGGAGGCACGCAAAAGGGTGGAGGAGCCAAAATGGGGTTTGGAGTGAGTGCCTTTCCAGGAGGGCACTGAGAAGAGTAAGAAGTTTCACCACACAAAGTCTTTGTTTATTTTTGTGTGTTGCAGTACGGTTCTGCAGTGGGCTCGGTTTAGGTTTATGTTTTCCAGTGCAATCCAAACAGGCTGCTGCTTGAAGGCAAGTTGCATAGTGAAGGAACCCCCTTTCTCATAGTTATCTGTGGAGTAACATGACTGGCTGCTTTCTGTGGAACAGGCAAGTAAGCAACAAGCAAAAATTATCATTAGTAGATCAGAGCTGAAGGCTGCTGCTAATTCAAAAGAGAATTGTTAAGGGAGTTCAAGCAAACTAAATGGAAGTAAAAATCTGAGGGGAATCCTGGCTCTCCTGGGAAATGCAGGTTTGTCTGAAACTGCAGTGTCCTGGATGGAAGGGTGGCAAGTAGGGACAAAGAGTGGGAAGGTGAGTTAGGGACTGGAGGAGGGAAGGAGTGTATCGCTTCTGGCAGAGCAGCCTGATTACCTTTGGGAAGGAGGGAGTCTTAAAAGATAGCTTGGGGAAGATAAAATAGGTTGAGCCAATCTGAAAAAATGGATGAAAATGAATGCTACAGAGGTAATACTGCTCTGCTGCCTCTGTGACACCTCACCGAGGATGGTGGAAAAGGACTGGCCCCTCAGGATAAACAGAAAAAAAAAATCTTCTGTTTTGTCATAGGAAAACTATAAAAAGGCCAAATGTAAGGTCAGACTCCTGGGATCCACAGCTAGCTCCACTCCAGTTTCAGCACAGGAGCCACAGAGAGCTTTAGAGGCTTTAAGTTTGTCTCAGTGCTCCTGCTTAAGCTCCCATGCACTTGAGCCCTCTGTCAATGAAGTTAGCATTTGTCTGATACTTGCCATCTGTCATTGCATCTGCTGTTTCCTGCCTTTAGCTATTATTTAATCCTGCTTTGATCAAATATTAGCTCACAGAGCCTTACCTTGATCCCATATCTTCCCAATTTGGCAAATTTCTCTTTCTCTTTAGCAATTGTTTCCACATTTCTATACAATTTTCAGTTTCCATGAACCAATTTTCCTGTTCAATCAAAGATGATGCTTCCATCTGTTTGACTCTCAAAACACAATTAGTGATGGTGTTACTAAAACGCTGCAGCAAAATGTGCTGCAGCAAATTAGCATCTTTTTTGTCTGCTCTGAATTATTGTTGCTACATGTTTTGCAAGAAATTGTAAATCTAGCATGAAGTGTGTATCTATTGTATGGCTTTCTCGAGGAACAATATCCTTAAGAGATGTAATTGATTGTCGTTCCTCTGACAGATTACAGCTGAAGGAGAATAAGCTTTAGAAAAATGCTTTTTTTGTCCCTAGACTTAAAAAATCAATCAATTCAGCTGTTTGTCTGGATCTCATGATCTTCAAAACACTTGCAGAGTCTTAACAAGAAACATAATTGTCACACAAAGTTAAGGAGTAGTAAAATACAATGGTGCTATAAATTACATAGTCTGCATTCTTGCTTTGTGTGTAAGCTTGGTCGTTTGTCTTTTAACCAACACACAGTCTGGCAATGTTGATGTTGTCATTAGTGGTGCTTATTTTCATGCTTAATACACGATTGTATTTTGGCAGAGCTGATGGAAGGTAACAATCTTTCTGACCTGCTGTAGGGCCACACAAATCAAGACTTACTCCTGGGACAATGCACAAGTGATCCTGGTCGGAAACAAATGTGACATGGAGGATGAAAGAATTGTTCCAGTGGAGAAGGGGAAACATCTGGCAGATCAGCTAGGTACATGTCAAAGCTTTTCTTCCTACTCTTTTTCCTCAGCTTCTTTATACTCTGTTCCTTTTAATTTGTACAATAAAAAGTCGTTCCAGCAGTCATACTTCAATAATGCTGTCACAACTAAGAAGCATAGTATATTCTAGGTCCATATTTTACTTGCTTAGTGCTGAATGCTACTTTCTTGTCATATTGCTGTATCTGTAAAGCTAATATCTCAGGATGTAAGGAAGATAAAGTTTGGTTGGAGAGAAAGCTTTTATTAGCTCAGTGGAATGAAAAGAGAAGAAGTTTTCATAAACACAATTCTGTCTCCAGTTCTCAAAGTACCATACAGTAATTTTCAGAATGCAAACACTGATTTTTGTAGAAGAATTTTTATTTTTTGCAACTGAACAATGACAAAATAAATTTATACATCAGAACTGTAGAGTGGAGTAAGATATATTTTAAAAATGTACCAGGCTTCTTTATCCAGGGAGGGAAATGACATTATGTCATTGATACAGGATAGAAAAAACAAAACAGTTCTATTGAGAGGAAGCTGGGATTGCAGTGAAAACTTTAGAAGGAATATCAAAATAAACTCATCCTAATTTCTTATTTATTTGTAATTTTTGTTATATATTATAGCATATATGATCCTTTTAATATGGAATAAGGGCTTCTGTGTTAAGATTTAACTATACTGTCATCTTCTTTTAAAGAATTCATAGTGAGTGGCAAGTAAATCCTGTTAAAATTTAATTCAATTAACAGTGAAGACCTTTACAGTGGCCAGACTGTAAATATTTGTTTAGCTTATAAGAGTAAAGATTCTTACCAGACCCAAAGGAACCACCATCATCCCCAATTTATAAACTCCTGTGTTGTCTTCAATTCTTCAGGTGTAATTGAAGGGTGCATAATATAGTGTTAAACTGAGGGTACTGGAGTTCCAGTACACACTGCATATATTGTAGCTTAAAGTGTGACCTTGATCAAATTGCCAGTTATGGTTAAATCTTAGATAATGAGTATTTATTAGTTTGGGGTTTTGTTATTGTTGTATTGGGGTTTGTTTGTTTGTTTGTTTTTTTAATGAAGGGAAAGCCTGCTCATACATGAGTAAAAAGTATGGATTTGTGATAGGGACCTGTGTGATATAAACAAAAAGACCTACGACAACAGGTCACTGTTCCAAAGAGTTAAGAACAATCAGATTATTTTTTTTTTCATGTGCAAGAAAAAAATAAGCATGTCTGCAAAGGCCTGCAGGTTTGGAGCCTTCAAATGTAAATTCTACGTATGCTAAGCACAAAGGGGTCCCATTCATGACTGGAGCCTTGAGGCATAAACAAATAATTACAAATCACATTTGTTTATGCCATCATAAACAAATAACGAGCAACTATCAAAGTAAAACCCTCTGATTTCCCATCATTATTATTATTGTAATAATAATTCTTTATATGTAGGACTAGCAAAGCAAACAAAGACACGGTTAGTTTGCAAGATCAGTTATGGGCTCTTTTTTACACATCAGAATTTAATTTGCTTTTGAAATTATGAATGTGAATAAACTCTGTTCCTGGATTGCAGACTCTCAAAACCATTGTGAATGCATGTGTGCCCACACATTTTGCAAGAGTAATTACACTGTTAGTAGTTGAAAATTTGTCCAGAACAATGTAACAGCAAATAGAGAGTTTTACTGGAACTCCCACTCCTATTTGGACTTCTAATGTTTTTTCTCCTCCCAAAATTCATCTGGTTGTTTAAATACAAACCTGGTATCTAGATTCTGAATCCTTTATGTATGGGACACTTCAAAACACACACGCACAGAGTTACCATAGCAACTGACTCCATCAGTAGGAGACTGTTCTGCTGAAGAATCCCTGGTTCTGCCCCCGACCTGTCCTTGTGCTTGTCCAGCTCACTCTGGAGAAACATACCCCAGAGCAAAGCAAAACAAAAGCTAACCATGCCTTTGGAAAGTGCTGTCCCAGTCCTCCTCTTCTGTAGCCTCCCAAAAGACTAAATGCTCTTTTTAAAAGCACTGAAAAATACTTCTGGTTTTATCAGTCAGTTTTTCCTTATATTAATTGTGCTAATGTGTACAGCATTGTCTGAAATGACTTTGTGTGTTAGGTGGGAGGAATCTTTTTAATTGCTATCGACTGCTTAAACTACTAGCTTTCATAGTAATGATTCACACAAAGGTTATCCTTCAGTGTGTTTAAGTTTGTGTGACATTAACATAATTGAAATAATTTCCTAATCAGATTAAGAAACTGTTATTGGCCTGAACATGAACTAAACCAAAACAGATTCAGACACAGCTGAAGCTAAACCAATGTTAGATTGACAAATATCCCAATTCAGTTCTCTGATTTCTTGTGCCTTTCATATACATTTTTAATCATCATCAGAGACAGCAAGTGGGGCAGACAAAACCCTCATGTGATGGAGGACAGCCATCCTTATTGAGTAGCGAGGCAAACGTCTCCACCATCACTTCAGCCGTTGTCCCATGATTTTTAGGAAGCGTTAGAATGGGGTAGATACCTACTTGTTATCTCGTACATCAAGGTGACTAAGTGGCAGACTAATCACTTCTAATCAGTTAAGACGACTTAACTTTCCCTTCATTTGTGGCAGAATTAAAGAAAACTGATGCAACGCAGAATATCTCCAAAATGAAGCACAACAGAATGTAGCTTATTGCAAAATAAACTCTCTGTGGTGCTTGAGCTCTCGCTGCTGGCTATATAATAACCTGGCAGAACAGAAGCAACAGCCGTTGTAAGTGATGGTTGGCCTTTGAGGCCCCTGGAGTTAGAGCGATAAAGAAATGCTTCACAGTTCAGCGCGTTTCTGCTGGCTGAGGCAGGGTTCAGGCTCCTCTCTGAGAAGGCTGGTTCTTGTGTAGAGCTGGGTGTCAACCGGAGGCAGCAGGAAAAGCCGTCCGCGTGCCATCCCCCTCCAGCCTTGCTGGGGTTTTTTTTAAATCAGAAAGGGTGAGTGTTAGAGAATGCGTACTCATCACTGCAGCAGGACTGGACACTGCAATTACTCTGTAGGAGGCACGCAGTTATGTGTAAGTCAGCAGTGCTGAACGACCCTTGTCAGGATGGGTGCTCAGTCGTGACGTGTGCTGTACAAGTATTAATCACCCTGAAGAGTTTTCTGCCTAATCAGACAAAGAACAGGAAAAACAGGACCAAAATCGTGGAGCACTTTGCTCAGAAGTGCAGATGTCAGACAGCAGAATTAATACAACCACAATCTTGCCTCTCTTTCTGGTCTCTGCTCTTGCCAGGCTGCAGTAGTGGTGTGTAGAGCAAGCCTGCCCCGTTGCACAGGGGTGCGTGGAGCCCAGGACGTTCCATGTCAGTGGCATGTCATCAGCAGCTGCTGGGGATCTTCACTGATGGAAAAGGGAGAATTCAATTCCCTTGTCCTGGCTTTATTCAGGTCTCATGTCATCTGCAGGGTGTGTTTTACCAGGGCTGTGGTGGAGGGATCCATTTACGCCTTTGACTCTTACTGATGCTTGATAAATTTTAGAAGTATTTGTGCTCACTGTGGACAGATTGTGGGAATCAACTGAACTTTTGAATGCTCTAATGTCTTGTTTTCTTAAGGTGAACTCTAAAAAAATTGATTAGTATTTTAATAATCATCGCTATTGTCATCAGTCTCTATTGATTTTTTTTTTCCCACCTTTCCTCACAGGTTTTGACTATTTTGAAGCTAGTGCCAAAGAAAACATCAACGTAAGGCAGGTGTTTGAGCGTCTTGTGGATATAATCTGTGAAAAGATGTCAGAGAGTATAGAATCAGACCCTTCCAGGGGCAATTCTGGAAGGAGCATGCGACTCACAGACAACCCACCCCCTTCGCAGCAGAACTGCTCGTGCTAGTGACCTGTATTGATGAGAAATGTCCTGCTCCTTTCCTGACTAAATTTTATCTTTTCATTTGTGGTTGTGCATTATCATGTAGTCCAAAGGCAGAAGTCTCTGTTGTAGGAAACTGGTATGTTTGTTTAATGTGCTGGAGTGTTAATATTATATATTTCCTCTTCCAATAATTGAAAAAAAACCCAACTGACTAAATATTGTACGTGCACCTAGTGTTAATGTGAGTTACAGTGAAGAAAAAGAATTGTATAGTGTTGGCAAATGTTATTTCCACAGAGAATGTTGCATTTTTAATTTTAAATTCCTCTACTGTAGAAAGAGGTTTTTTGTCAAGAACTGTGGGAATCATAATCACCAATCAGAAGGGACCAAGTCTAAAAGAAAATGGGGACAAAAATATCTTATAAGGCAACAATATGCTTTTAAAAAAACAAACAAACATTAAAAAAATCTATTCTGAGATATTTTGAGAGTCATTGTTGCCGTCCTCTAGACATGAACCTCAGTTTTTCCGTACGGTGTGGCAGAAAGCAATGTATATCTGTCTGACATTTTTATGTCCTCCAGAGAGCCAAGAACATGGGGGGTGGATTTTGTGTCAAGCCTCTAAATGGAAGAAGAGCAGAAGGGGGAATGAAAGCTGCCAGGCAGGTGAGGAGGAGGCAGTGGTGAAGGCCGTGCAGCTGGACCTGCATTTCCCTGGGCTCCTGGCCGGTGCTGGGCGAAGGAGCAAGAGCTCTGCCAGGGGCTGCCCTTGGCTGCAGCCTTCTCCAGTCACCAGTTATGGCTTGCAGGGTGCTGGGGGTGTTGGTGTGTCCAGCACCTTGCTCTGCCCAATCCTTTTGTTTCTAGAAGCCCGAGAGTGACTGTCCTGCAGCTTTTCCCCTCTCTCCTGGAGTCTGACCTCTCCAGGTGTGGATCTGCTCTGATCAACTGCTTGGTGGTGGATTTGTGGCAGGGGGATTGGCTGCTGTGTGCTTAGTTGGAGGCAAAATCTGACATGTAAGACTTGGAACAGCACTGTCTGAGAAAGATAAAAAATATCAGGAGCCAAAATGTGAGTGGCAAATATTAGTGCCAATAGGATTAGATTTTCTTTCTGCATTTTGTTGATTTATTTTTTAATTTTGTGCTAGATGGGTGTGTGTGGAGGGGGGGATAGTTTTTCTGGTTTCAGGTTCAACCACAAAATACAATTTAAAAAAAGGAATATTGGTTAATAAAATGTAACTGTAAATGAAAAACGGCAAAGATGTCCCATTAAGAGTTATTCCATGGACGTTTTGTCGCATCGTTCTTTGAAGGGAGAAACAATTTTTAATACTTAACATCTAAAAAGCTCTTATATGTCCAACATCTCTAAAATTACAAAACTTCTCCACCTGTGTGTGGAACAGCATTAGCCACACACAGAGCTTGTGTTTCTCTGAGGGAGGAACTGCTTTTGCCGATCTGTGAAATTACACCGTAAGCCTTGATGATCACACACTTGTTTGGGCATCCCAGCTCCAAACAGTGATTGCAAATTGTGTCTGTGAGTGTAAATTAGGTGGGTACGGAGAGTTTGCTGTTTTCAGGTGAAAATTCTGGAAAGTTTTATGGTTTTACCTGAGGCCTGTGAACTCCTTGGGCTGAGGAGACTGTCTTTTGTCAGAAGCTGGAGCAGAGTATCTGCCCACTGCACCGCCGCGTGCTGGATCATGACACTAGCGAAAGCTGTTGTTATTTTGTTCTGTTGTGCCTCAAAGTGCAATAGGTCTAAGAAAAAAACCCCAGAATATTCTGGAGAAAAGTGGAACTACATTGATGTTGTTTGAGCTCATTGTGCTAAAGGCTTGATCCCGTCGTTTGTTTGTACGTTGCTTTCAGAAATCTTTACTGTGACGTGTTTTGGGGGTGTGTGATCTAGTACTGGAAGTGTGATTTGTGCAGTGCTAGGAATGTGGTTATTGTATCTAAACCCCTGAAACTGCAAAATAAAGAGAAATGTAGTCACCAGGTGTGGCCAGAGAGCTTGTGTCAGCTGCATTACCAGTGTATTAAGCAACTCTGTGCATATATAAAGAAAGTATCTTTTAAATGCTTTTAAAATACATCAAACCACATTGATCTCTTTTAACAGGGTGATGATCCTTGAGCCCAGCGATCTGCAGTCACCATGCGGATTGAAAACAGAGTGAAGAGAAGGATTACTTGGCCAATAAATGTGCAGTGCCGTGTTCTAATTGTAGCAGAAGCAGGTTTTAGGGCAGCTTGTGTAACTACCAAAAAGAAATAAAAACTTGCCCAGCAGGGAGCGATGATTTTGAGCTGTGCTGGGAGAATGGAGTATCTCAGTGCAGATAATGGTTTCTCAGCTCAGCAGTCGAACAAAATGGATTCAGCAGAAATGGAATATAAATTCCTTTGTTTTACTGACTTTTTATGCCTTGTAAAAAAGATCTTTCCCTTCTCTACCCAATATCCAATTGTGTTTCATTGTGTTCCAGTCAAGTCAGATGCATTTTTAGGTTTGGTTTGTTTTTTTTTAAGAAGAAACAAGTACATTCCAGGCCCTTCAAGCTAGACTGGGCAGAATTGGTTTTAACAGCACAAGCCAGCAAGTAGCTGCCTGGCAGTATAGTCTGAAGAACTAGAAAAGACAAGTTAGGAATTCTTCCCTGCCCTATGTTGTGCACATGGAGAAACCTACTATTTGGTGCAGAAAACCTGAGGATTTTATTTCAAATAAGGAATCCAATCATCACAGGCAACTGGCATATTTCTCCATTAATATATATTTTATGTATCTCATCATCTTATATTTGCATTAAGAGCTGTGAATGAATACAGAGAAAGCCTTTCACCTTAAGTGGCATGAAACTGATTTCAGTATCACCAGTGAGTCAATAATAATTGTTACTTGTTGTTACTTTAATAATTGTTACTTTACTTGGAAGAGGTAAAGGCCAAATGCAAGACAATAATTTGTCAAGGTAAGAAATAAGACTTGCTTGTACCCAAGACAAACCCCAAATGTTTGATGGGGTCTTGTATAGAGCTTTCTATTTGACTAACAGAGGCCTAGGATAGCAGTGCTGATAAAACAATATAGTTACAAGATAAAGTGATTGCTCTTCACAAACTTCTCTCTGTGGCTGTGTGCAGTTCTCCAGTAAAAGCCGCACAGGAGGCTCTGGGTTAGACGTGGGTCTTGGCTTCCATCTTGTGGAGAAATAAAGCACTAAAACATCAGGTAGACATCCAGTGTAAATTACCATCCCTGTATCTCAGCCCCCTCCTTTGTATTAGTTTCTGATCCCTTACCTGTGCTTTCATCATCCCCTCTGCAGTCAAGGCAGATTTACACACGCACAAAATAACCAACAGCACTGGTATTACAGGAACAGCAGAAAACAGCACCCATGTGGAACAACGCAAAAGGAAGGGCATCAATGCCACAGCAAGCTTGCCAACAGCTCTCAAAGCGTTACAAGAAAAAGGATGTTGGCAACGCATGCCATGTGGAAACGCCAGCTTCAAAGAGAGGAAAGACAAGAGGAAAAGCAGCATTCCTGTTGTCAAGCCTTGAAATTGCTACATCAGCACTGCAGGTTCATAGGGGGAAAAGGTATATTCACAAACTGGGAGATGCTGAGACCTACTGAACTGCAAAGATTAGGACTAGGCCAGAACAAGAATAAGCACAGTCTTTTCTGTTAAGTAGTCACGGGTACAAACTTTAAGCTATTAAGGATACCATGAGGGGAAGAAAATAATTTAAACAAGTCAGCAGGCAACACTAAGCACAGACTCATAGTCTGGCTTGGGCTGGAAAGGACCTTAAAGATCATCCAGTTCCAGCCCCCCTGCTGTGGACAGGGCTGCCAACCACCAGATCAGGCTGCCCAGGGCCCCATCCAGCCTGGTCCTGAATGTCTCCAGGGATGGGGCATCCACAACTTCTCTGTTCCCAGTGCCTCACCACCCTCGGGGTGAAAAATTTCCCCCTAATATCTGACCTAAACCTCCCCTCTCTCAGTTTAAAACCACTCCTCTTGTCCTATCGCTCTCTGTCCATCTGAAAAGTCTCTCTCCCCCCTGTTTCTAAGCTCCCTTCGGGTACTGGAAGGCTGCAATGGGGTCTCCCTGGAGCCTTCTCTTCTCCAA
>NW_010293593.1:0-6002 GCF_000700745.2 Antrostomus carolinensis
TTTTTTTTTTTTTTTGTGACCAGGGAAATTTATTCTCAGTGGCAATTGTTTGCTTTTCTACCATGTTTATCAGTAAATACCACATACTGTCTAGGCTACAGAAAAAGCAAAGCAATAAAAGAGCCAACATTTAGTGACCTTGTGCCATATAAAAAGTGTTAAATTTCTTGCTTCCCTGTGGAAACAAATTAATTCCCACACAGACCTTCTAGAATACATATAAGAAGATACTACTCTGAAATAATTTGTCATTACTGCTGAAGGAGCTACTGATAAGTGAAACAACCTGGGTGTGTACACGCTCAAATATATAGTATTTACGAGTGTGGACCACTAATGTATTTCATCATGGTTGTGGCCATTCTTTCTACTTACAAAATTAATTGTTTGCAAGGGTGATGGCAGGCTTCTGAGCTCTCCATAATTCTCTCTCTGACTTCTGCACCCCACTCTTAACATTGTTATAGATCCTTGCTAATTGCTGAGTCCTCATAGTCAGGGCAGATACAAAGCGTAGGCGTGAGGCTTTGCCTTAGGAACCATGAAATGAATGAGCTGAATGGAAATGGAAATTAGTTGGGCCTGTACCAGAAGAAATTCCTTTCAGTAGGACTGGATCTATACTGGCAGGGAGTCAAAGGACACAAACTATCATAGAAGCCTCCTGTATGAATGGATGTGTTTGTTAATGGTTCTCCTGGGAACAGAAGAACTTGAGGAGGCAAAACATTCTCCCTGCCAACAGTTAAGCTGAAGACTAGTCTCTAAGGTAACCTTATAACATTTTTCCATATGACTCTTTCTGTTTAATTTGCTCACAAATGAGCCCAGAGGTGAATCCAATGAACAAGCAAGTGCCCATTCGATGAGTGGACTCTTGACTAGACATGTCGACAAAAGGCACGGTGGGAGCTGAATCAGCTGAAAAGTGCATCTTCTCTGTCACCTGAAGTTGGTACTTATTTCCATCATAGCTGTGTTATTAATTTACATTGCAAATGCAACTTACTATATGCAAAGTGTGTACTACTTATTTATCTTAGGGATAAACAAACTCGTCACTTAAAAACCAGGAGGACACTTAGTGGTAAAGAGTCATAAAGGGGAAGTGTTCAGATAAACATACAAGCGCTACTTTTGCAAAGCATATAGCGGTTTCTTTCAAACAGTTTGGCAAATATTCCTCTTCAGAAGATTTAGACATTAAAATATAAAAATATATATATATTCATGTTGGCACTTCAAGACCTGAAGCTGCAAGTGGCTTCGGCCTTGAACAATTAAGCCCTGATTTTGAGTGAGAAGGAATGCAAGAAAAACAAGATAAGAAGAACTTCTTATGTGGCTAGTCAGAAGTAAAAAGAATGCCTCATGAACAGGTGGATTTATCCAATCAAGTATTGTAGCCAGACGTGTGAACAGTAGCTTTTAGCCAATGAAGAGTTGTTTTATGTGTGTGTATGTGTCTTAGCAGCTTAAGAGTATATAAGTGATCACGTAACCAATAATAAAGGTCTCCATAGAATTCACATTGTATCGTGTATGGAGTCCATGGGTGAATCCCTCTCGCCACATGCACACACAAAAGAGTACCAAGCAAGCCACAGAAGAGCTGTTTCTATACAAATATTTAGGAGTTCAGATGTCATCCAGTTAAAATGTCCACTTCCAAGCAATACACAGAAAACCGTGACTCCCCCCCCCAATAATCCAGTTCTTTACAAACTCTTTGGATTGACTGAGAAAGAACATTTTTCTTCAGGGGGTCTTCACAACATATTGAAAGATTATTAAGTATATGGTAGCAGCACTTAACTACATCTCTGACAGCAGTACAGTCAAACGAGAGAACAAGCTAATCAGTTAAGGTGAAAAGTACTAAAATAAAAATCTTCAGCATTTTCACAGAAATTCCTTCTGCTCCCTCCTGATTTCCTGACAGGTTTAAGTCCCTTACCTAATGTTAATTTTAATCACATTTTCCTAGAGCATGTAAAAAATTCTGCAGTTCATCAGCTTTATGGAGGACTTTGGGAATAGAAAATGTTCGGTGGTGTTTGCCCACAAGCACACATAAAATGTGGATCAGCTTAGAAGGTTTCAAAGGATTAATGCCATTGTCCCAGATCAAATTTTACCCCTGCTGGAGTTTAGAACAATTTCTTCTTTATCTTTTGTTATTTTTCTTTACTATTTGTAGAGACCCTTCTCCAGAATTTAGGCAATGTTGGGATTACAAAGCTTTTGCAACAGCTCTGTTTCTCATGAATGAAAGAAATTCTCCCTCTTTGGTGGCCTGTAAACACTACCTGAACTAGTCACCTGATGGTCAGATTGTGCATTGATAACTGTGCTTTTCAGTGGTCCTCATTCCTTTACTAGATAGTAATTTATATACAGCTTATAAAAATAAACAAAACAACCCATCCTGAAAATGGAAAAATAATCTTTCTTTTGTTTCTCTTAAAGCAAATACAAATATTTATAAAGTACTATTTGAAAGACCTTAATATAAAATTAGATTTCATTTTTCTATATAATTGTGGAATAAAAAACCATTTTAAATTCTTGTATTTCAATTTGATATTTAATCTTTAGCTTTAGAAAACTGTGCTTTTTAAAAGAATTTTTTTTTTTTTTTTCTCAGCTCCAATATGAACTTATATTTTTTGGTTAATTGTTTACTATATTTAAGTAATTTATCTTTCTGTGCCTGATTTTTTGATCCGGGAAATAAGGTCATAAAAAAAGAAAGTGAAGGTGTATATCTGGGTTTTGCCATAGTAAAAAGCTGAAAATGCTGCTGTGGAGCCTGCAGTGGGAGTCAAAACCTGGAATAGTTTCCACTTTCTGAACACCAATATTGTCAGAATATCCCCCAAAGGTTCAATACATAGGGAATGGCATTGTCTGGGGAGCAAGTAGTTTCATAAATTCGAATACTGAAAGGAAATTATTTAGAATAAAAAAAAAAAGAAGTGTAATTTTACCAGAAGATAACGTATTGGCACGTTGTGCTCACTTGTGAACCTTCACGAGTTTGCTTCAGCTCCAGTCTTCTAGAGTGGACTTCATACATAAAAACCTAAATATCTTTCTGAGTTGTGAATAAGGATAGAGACATCTGATATCCTTTGGCTGTTTCCAATTTTACTGTAAATAAGTGTGCATGTGTCATTGTGTGTAGGGGGTTATATTGCCACAGAAAAGACAGTTATTGCCTTTCATTATTTCAGTATTTGTGGCAAAAGGGAATATATAAATCGAAAATTTTATACTTATAATGGTCATAAGATTTCTAACATGAGTGCTTTAGAAAGTTAAATCCACACATTTAAATACTGTTTGCTTTTGTATTGTCTATGGCATCTGAAGAAACTGTAATGGGAGTTGTCATGACACCTTACTGTGTCATTCCAAACAGCTTTTGATGGTTTTAGCAATTCTAACACAGCTTAGCAGGTTTTATGGTTTTAACAATATGTGTACACCTTGCTTTATTTGATTCCTATTTTTTAGGACAGTCCAACTCTTTAACATAAAATTAATTTTAAACCCATTGGGTTTTTTTTTTTATTTCCAGATATTCAAAAATATATTTTTTTTTATGTCTTGCACCTTTTGAGGAACTCAGATTTAAATTTCAACTTAATTCATCCTTATAATGAGGAGGATTTAATAGGGAACAGTTCTTCCCATCCCTCTGCACCCTCTTCGAGTGAAGAGAAACAAGAAGAGGGGACCAGAATAATTTGTTCCATCAAACTGAAGAAAATCTGTAGGCACTGCAAAAAAGGCAACTGTCATTATCCATCCTTGCTTCTTCCAATATATGGAAATACCAAGGGAAAAGTACTTTCATAATCCCAGTGAAATACACACTATCTTCTCTTCTTTGTGTCAGAAGTAAATCTTCCAAGGAAGATGTGTTATGCATTTTCAAAATTGTGTCTGTAAAGGTTTCTTTAAAGGTAACAGATTCTTTCAAATGCTAGTAAGTAAATTCTTTGGGAGATATTTTTGAGTCAGGATGAAATAACAGGGTGATGTGTTTCAAATTCTTACTGAAAAGTTTAGTGGAAAATGCCAGTGAAGATTTAGACAGAGATTTCTGAAATCGTTCCCCACTGACAACTAGCAGGGAGCTGTCTTTGACAACGCTTTTCATAGACAGATGCATTTCCATGAAAATCAAATGCCAAGAAATTCAGTGTTTTCTGTTTTTAGGATTGATTATTCTGCTCCACCTTTTGTTTAGGATTAATTTTTTCAGTGTAAACATGTAGAAGAGGTTACTTCTCTCTGTACGACTCTCTATGAAATGAGAGAATGATGCAACTGAGAATTGGGATGATGGGAAGATAGTGTGCAAATACTGTGATGGGGCATTTTCCATGAACATAGAGAAATCTAGTAGTTAATAAAGTTAAGAAGAAATTTATTTTCTTCTACATGTCGTTTTCTCAACAGTAGACAATAAGTCAGACAAATCCCAAGCTGCTGCTTCTTTTTTTTCTTTTTTTTCGTTTTTCTTTTTTCTTTTTTTTTAACAGGAGAGAAAAATTCCCCTTACCTTTATTTTATGTCCAGTCAAGGTTTGTTTTGGTATGTGTCCTACTCCAAGAAGGAACAGAAGATACTGTTTATTGCTTTCATCCCCATGCTTCCTATTTGAGTTCTCAGGAAGGAAACTAGAAAATTAGGAAACAAAATATTCCTCTCTTTTCTTTCTCTTTTAGAGGTGCCTAGGAAAGGAAATAAATTTAATAATAAAAATAATTATATTTTAATTTTTCCTATACTTTTGAAAGTTTTTCAAAGTGTCTTATAACAGGAGAGCAGATGAGATTTATTTGTAGGTGAGGCATAAAGAGGTTACCCAGCATCACACAGAAGGTCAATGCCAAAACAAAAGTTACAGTCCAGGCTCTCATGAACCTGTTTGGTGCTTTGCACATGAGCCTACATGATGGCAGGCTGAGTGAGAGAGAGTAATTTCACTGTCTCCTTCACTAGTTTCAGCTGTGTCTTTTGTTCCCCAGAATTCCTACAGCAGATTTCTCATGTCCTTTACTAAGCTCCTTTGTTTAGTTGCTTCTTTGCTTTAATAGAGCTTCAGTTTTCAAATGGCACTTCTGGTGCTTTTTCAGGTGTTAACAATGAGCCAGGTGCTTCACCCTGTCTTTAAATGTAATGCATGAGAGTTAAAATAAAATAAAATAAAATAAACAGTACTAAGAAGGCTTAGTAGTTTCCAGTTTATCACAATAAAACGTAACTTATCAGGAATTGAGAGAGATATATAAAACCTTGTTTATCACTCCTGGTATAAACAGGATGTCCAAGGAAACAAGAATGAATTTACATGTTATACTCTGTAAAATGAAACAAGCAAATCCCCCAGAAATCCCTGGAGAACTTCAACAAAGAGTGCTGATAAGTATTTCCACAAAATCTCCAAGGAATGAGCCTTAATCTAGGCACTCTGTGGGAAGCAAACAGAAAAGTAGCCAGGTTCTGCATCCTGACCTGGAAGAGCTCCAGGTGTGGGGTTTTTATCATGAGAAAGTTCCCCAGAAAGCTGCTGCCATTTCATTTCTCACAGGTAATGACTCACCTGTTTACAGGTACCATTTCTCAGCCCTGAGGTTAAGGTTCCCCTCACAGCCTGTGGGCATTTTTCTAAAAACTTATTCAAACCACTCTGCATAAATTTCTTCCATTTTTAAAGGGCACTTGTAAGACTCATCAAGACTTTATAGTGATGAAGAAGGGAAAAGAGACATAGACAAGGTATTGAGATATAAAGAAAATTCACGGTAGTTGATTTCAGAGCTCGAGCCTAATTGCTTGAAACCGTCTCCACGTAGCAATGTCTAATATTCTATATAAAATGCATTTCAGACATGTCTTATTCCCCATTTTGTGATGAGAATCAATTCTGCCTCAATATTTTTCAACAGATATCTAATTGGGGCTGAAATATTGACCATTTCTTTCCC
>NW_010293593.1:6029-12454 GCF_000700745.2 Antrostomus carolinensis
AAATTTCATTTCAATGGATTAAAATTATTTCTGTGTCCCTTCATGTTATTTGTATACGCAGAAGTTTTTATTCCCAAAACTTAGTATCTGCCTTATATTTTTTTCTTTCTTTAATTAATTCTATAAAGCAGATGATGCAGCTATTTCAAACAGTAAAAGAAGTAGATCATGGTTTGGTTAATTATAGAAAGATATATTCTTGCATGTCTTAACAGATAAATGTGTATCTGGAGAAGAAATTTATTTCTTTATATATTCCTTTATTTTCTGTAGTGTTTTCATACAGTAAGAAGGGGCTCTCCTCTGTGATTAAACCTTTGGCACCAAACAGATTTAAATACAGAACTATTTTTTTTCCCCATCCTGTTTTAATGAACCATGCTTCATCTTTCCCAAAGGGTCTGCAAAATGCCTTACAACCAGTTCTGATTAGCTGCTTATTAAAATATGTCTATTTTTTAATAATATTTATAATGTTTTCTTTTATTTACATATGGTTTAGGACTATTCCCTGTGATCCATGTCACCAACCTAAAAGTACCAAATGCAGTTATCAAATACCATTCCAGCAAAAGGTATTGATGCCCTAATGTCCAATCTTAATTCTCTTGAATATGTAGTGTAAAAAAAGTAACAGATATGTTGTAAAATGTAGGTCTGCTTTTTTTTTTCTTTTTTTTTTTTTTTTCGCAGACTGCTGTAATACAGCACTTGACTGTTTAGTATGCTATCTGTTCAGCTTGGATGAAATTAAAAATGACTCAAATTATTTCTATGGGGAAAGTCAAAAAGTCAAGTTATTTTTTCGAAGCTGTTTTTTCTTCACTTCATTTTGCACTCCTATTTTTGTGAGCTTAGTAAATAGACTCTTTCTAATAATGCCTGTAAGTATGAAAAAAGCAAACGATGAAATATTTTAAAATGTGTGATTTGGAGAGCAGATCCCCGTGCTGTGTTTGATGGGTACGTTGCAGCTCCTGACTATGAGCAGGCAGCTCCAGCCAGGGCTGATGCACTGGTAGAGGAGGAAATAACCTTTTTTTCTGGTCTGAAAGTATTTGATATCAGAGGACACCCTGAGGTCCCTAACTCACTGTGTGAAATGCTGCTTGGTACTACCTGGGTACCTGGGACCTCCACAGTAACAAAGACCAGTCCTCTGTCCCTCCCAGGGCATGTGCTGCCAGCGTGAAATTTCACCAGGGCGAAATATGGAAGAATCTGATTTGAATGATGTTTCTATGAAAATTAAAGGCCAATTACAGTTTTCTGATACAAATTCTGCTTTTGCTTTACACCTATCAAAGGAAAGAATTTGGCCTTCCCAAATCTTACCTTAAATAATACACACACATATATCTAGCTATATATATAAGTAGATATATATATCTATCTCTCTAAGTAGATTATATATAGATACATGTGTAAGATGAAGATATGACTGGAATTATATAAGTTATGGTTTTAATGGCTCCCTAAGGGATATATTTTTTTTTTTTTTTTTAATTTTTCAGGTCAGCTTAAAATAAAATAAATCAGGCATGCTATATGTCTTAAAATATTGCAAAGACAGATAATATCCAGAACTCTTCCTTTTATGACTCTCACTTGGTCCTAGAGTTTCTGTTCATATGTTTTACTGGCAATGACATATAATATTATAGATGCACATCATAGAGTTTCTGCATATTTTTAGAACTTTTGAGGTGGCTGACACACTTTATCCGTAAGCTGGGCATTTTCATGTGTTCAGTTTGTGATGGGGTATATTTGATTACAGTTTACAACTTGTGTAAAAGAAATTTAGGTTTTAGTCTTCGTATTTCCTTTTGACCTGGGCGTGAACTTTCCATTATGGTTGCATCTTATACCCCTTTTCATGATGTATAAGTATATGCCAAAGTTAGAGACTCCTTATCAAGAATATCCTATCCTGTTATTTCTCTTTTTTAATTGAATTTTTTGTTCCTTGGTAATCTGGCATGAAGAGGGAACAGATTTATCAGAGCAGCTCCTCTGCTAAATTAAGCTCTTAGACATTTAACACTTTGCAAACTAACATAACTTGACTTCTTGACAAACTTTTGTCCCTTCTAAGTCATATTTAACTTACAAAGTATGATCCTGTTGCGAAACTTCTTCCTGGGTCCTGCCCCTAGTCAGTATCTGGATGTTTGCCTTGTTCCAGGTTACTAGCTTTCATCTAATGAATTTGAAAAAGCAACTGATACTCCTTTGAATCCAAACTACTAATAAGGCAAAGCAATTAAGTGTTTCACTCAATTTCAGCTGCAATTAATGATGGCAACATGCCTTCAGTGAGATCCACATGAATGGGGCCTCCAAGCTACAAGAAACACCTATAAAATCAGCAGGGTTACACACAGAGTTCTGCTTTCTGTATTGCATTTTGATATCAGCTCTATTTTTCTCCTGTTATATATAAAATTACCCAGTATATTTCTAGGAAAAATGCAAATACACCAAAGTCTTTATATCCTGAAACACTGCATACTATGCATCAACCTACAGAAAACTGATTGCTCAGAAACACAATTTTTGAAAAACAGGACTTTGAAATGTAAACATACCCTTCCTTGGCTATTAAGGCATAGGCAAGATGATAGCCAAGGTTACTGATTTTCCTGAAAGGATTGGGGGAGCAGACTCAAAAGCTTCTCTAAACGTATTATGTGGGAACTGATATCAAAATAAGACTTATAGGAACTATACAAGCTGTTTCTCCGTTGGGAATTTGCAGAGCATTTCATTAGGAATAAAAGGTTAGGGGCATGCCAGCATTCTCACAACTGACCTTTTACTAGATGAGTTTCTATAGTGTTGAAGGCCTCTAAGGATGCAAATGTATTTTCTTCAAAACACAGTGACTCTGAACTCTGCATGAAAGCAGTCTAATTTAGAGAATTACAGGATTGTTGAATTCAATCTACTGTATTGAAGAACCCAATATATGTTTCTCTGTAAAAGGCAGTTTACCTTTTCTAATTCTGACATGGCTTTTTCATCCTTAGATTTGCCCTTTACATCAATAGTGTTCCTCTTTCTTACTTTAACTTCTCAGCATGGGTTAAGGGGACTGAAGCTGAGAAAAAAGAGAAGTTTTTATAAAACATCTGCTTTTGGTATTGATTGCTGGTTTGTGTTATAGATGATGCTTTAGTGGGTGAAAGACTCCAGCTGGTCTCTTGTTCCTCAGGCAAAGGGAATTAAGAATAAAAAGTTTCTGCAAAATTGCTATCTGTACATATATTGACACCCTAGAATTTGTTAATGTTTCAGAGAACACCACCTTATTTTTTAGGTAAGCACTGAAAGTGTTTAATGAGCAACAGTGCCATTTCCTTTTCAGGGGCTGAGAGAAGTTGGAGAGAATTTTATGTTTTTTCCATAGATACCAACACTTAGAGGTACTAGGAGGGAACATGAGAGGGAAAAAAAAAAAAAAGATAAAAGTTTTAATCTTTCCATTGTCTCTTGGCTGAAACTGTTCCACTTAAAGAACACAGAGGTTAATTATTTCTTGTGTGATAAAAAAGAGTAACTTTTTAGCTTTGCAGCTCAGAGGAAACAGAGCTACATGGTTCCCAGCTAAACGTCTTCATTACTGAATTGCTAATACTACACAGATTGGCTTCCCGTGAGCTCAGAATTTCAAGTATATTCATAAGACAGAAGTTTCTGTATGTATTTGAGTGTCAACACAATGCTTACTTCAGGCCTTAGCAAATATTTAAAATTAGATCAAACCAAACACAAAAAATTACCCATTAAAACATTTTTGTCCAATGATAATAAATCTTCATTTGTTCATCTAGATTTATATACTTTTAAAGAGTTTTTGTAAAGGTTAATTATTTATAAAACATAGATTTACTTTATGAATAACCTCATTTTGTCTCCAAAATGAATACATATATATATTAGAACTTGACAATTATGTGTTCTTGTTTTTGCAGCAAGAGCCACTGACATGACAGTTGGAAACATAATGTGTCTTTTCTATGAAGTAAGCCATTAAAAAAATAAAAATGGTAATAGACAAATCAATGTCTATTCTTTATTTTATAATTGAAGAATTTTGCATAAATCATAAAATGTTTATACTCATTTAGATTTGTCTTCAACAATGCTTATTATAAAATGATATACAGTATTAATTGCAATAACACATTATGAACTTACTAGACAGAAAATAGTCTAATTGACAGAACTCTGATTAAATGTAATGCAGAAAGTTTAACGCTTTACTCCTTAGCATTAGATAAATATTTTTTTTAATAACTAGTGCCTGGCCTTTGAGAAGTTATTTTAGGAAAGAATTCATGACTGTGCCAGATTAAACTTGCAATCTGAATTTAAACATGCCACTTATTCCTAAAAATATCTCTAAAATAGGATCTTTTTTCTCATCTTGAACTTAGGTCTTTGCTGTTTTTCATTATGATTTTGTTTTGAGAACTGGTGTAGGGGAAATCAGCCAAAATGTGATATTTTCTGTAGACTTTCTTGGGGAATACTTTTCATACGAATTTCATGAATCTCTGACTTACATTAGTTTTATAATTTTTGAAGGCATTGGATATCTAGAAATGATAGCAGTTCTTGTTCATGTGGGACACCTAAATTAGGTGTTTATTCAATGACTAAAAATTAATTTCCCAAGATGCTGGAAAACCTTGTCCATTTAAAGATAACACTTTACAGAGACCTAACTGGGACTGCATGACAAGTTCTTTCAAAACATCTAAGCTTTGTGTTTGCTTATGATATGATATGCTAGGTTTGTTGGCCCAGTTAATTTAGTGAATTACGTATCTGTTCAACATGATTTAATTTAATATCGATATGCTCTTTGGATGGTATGTTTCATTCAATGTGTGATGTATTTGATGAAGCAGGTACAGTGATTTTGATTCAATATATTAAGTATCTGGTTAGATATGTTATGTATCTGATTTGGAATATGGCTGATTTAATAGGCTGTGCTTTTATTTCTATGCAAGCTGCAGTAAATTCTCAATTTATTTAATTCAGTGTGTGATATATTGGCAATATATGTAGTTGTAGTTAATGTGTTTATGGGAGTATGTAATTCAACTGCAATATTTCTGAATTTTGAATAAGCTGTATCTCATATATATCCTCAGAGGCTAGAAGGCGACTTTAAAGTCATGATACAAAAAGTATTGAGCAAGCTCATTTGTGGCAAATATTACTGGATACAGATCATAGTTTATAAATGCTGTTTGTAAAGCGTCTTGAATTTCAAATGGCCTTCACAGTGCCACAGCACTTTACTTCAGAATGCATGTTCCAAAATTATTGTCTATATAAAAATAATCTATTAGAGACACTTGACAGCAATACTGTAACCTTCTCAGAAGGTTACTTGTAGCACTTCTTTTACAACCCTAAGAAAATATAGTATAGACAATAAAACAAATAAAACTCAGAAGATCCAGATAAAGATCTAGCCATACTGCTTGCTGGGGATCTATGCTTCTGCTGCCTGAATTCTGAAATTGTATGACACAAGTCAGTATCTTCATATGGTTTATAAGATAAGGCCTAAATTAACATTTGACTTCTTCATAGTCTGTAGGAAGTCAAACAAAAGATGTTTCAGATTTCACAGCTCTAATATTGACAACTATTTTGCAGATGGTAACAACAACAACAATAAAAATCAAACCAAAGCAAAGCATCCAATAGCAATGTCAAAAACTTTGTACTTGTAAAGAAATACTTGTGCTTCCGTGAAAAGTCTTTGTTTTTCAGAGCACTTGGTCTGACAAATGAAGTTGCAAAGCCACTATCTATCATATTTGAGAAGTCATGGCAGTCTGGTGAAGTTCCTCCAGACTGGAAAAAGGGGAACATAACCTCCATTTTTAAAAAGGGAAAAAAGGGAGACCCATGGAACTACAGGCCGGTCAGTCTCACCTCAGTGCCAGGCAAGATCATGGAGCAGATCCTCCTAGAAACTATGCTAAGGAACATGGAGAATGAGAAGATGATTGGTGACAACCAACATGGTTTCACCAAGGTCAAGTCATGCCTGACCAATCTGGTGGCCTTTTATGATGGGGTTACAATGTTGGTAGATAAGGCTAAAGCAACTGATGTCATCTACCTGGACTTGTGCAAGGAGTTTGACACCGTGCCAAAGGCATCCTTGTCTCTAAAACTGGAAACATGGGTTTGATGGAAGGACCACTCGGTGGATAAGGAACTGGCTGAACGGTCGCAAACAAAGTGTTGTGGACAACAGCTCAAAGTCTGGTGACGAGTGGTGTCCCTCAAGGGTCGGTATTGGGACCAGTGCTCTTCAGCATCTTTCTCAGTGACATGGACAATGGGATTGAGAGCACCTTCAGCAACTTTGCCGATGACACCAAGCTGTG
>NW_010293594.1:0-13571 GCF_000700745.2 Antrostomus carolinensis
GATTCTATGAAAGCTGTTTTGCTCCTCTCCCAAGCATCCCAAACACCATAAAAGAACTTGGACCTTCTCCCAGGAGAGAAGAGCAGCAGATGCACTCCTTGTATCTGCACGGCTGCTGTAACGATCATTCACGTTAGCTCCCTTTGCAGGAATTCTATCTTTATGAAAGAACTTCACGCAGTAGTGTGCTTTTAAAGATGACTTCTCACTGCAGAGCAGATTAACAGCACTGAATGTACTGGGAAAGGGAAATCAGTACAGTCAGAAGCACGTATATGAGGATGTACATCTACATGTGCAAAGCTGTGACCCAAAGGAGTTCAAGGAACAGTCTTTGCCTCCAGCTAAATGGTCCTTATTGGGTTTAAACACTCTTCGGTAAAATATCATTTCTCTGCGTTGCTTAGCTGATGACACCAACAAAATTCATTGCAATTTTGGATTCTTTCCCTGCTGACCTCAAGGCTTTAAGTGGTTGGAAAGGTCTCTGCACCGTTTTTGGACATCTGCATTTCACGGCACAATTGTTGCATCTCTGCTCTGAGCTGGTCCTTGGCTAGGGGAGGAAAAGTCTCAGATAATTTGTTAACAACAGCGTAGAGGATGGATTATTTCTCATCTATTTTAAAATAGCAGCTTCTTTCCTGAGGCCTCGTAATCTTAAATCTCCCCCAGAACAAAGATGTAACGGCAAAATTCAATGGACGCTTAATGCAAGACAAATATTTGAATTTATAATATTGCAGTTTCGTGATGCAAGACAAATATTTGAATTTATAATACTGCAGTTTCGTGAGGGTTACTTTTTTTCCCCCCCCCGAAGGGAAAGACTGGACCAACATAAACTTTTCCTTGTAGAAATGTTTTGTTTTCATAACTGAACACTTGTTTTCTGATGGCATTTATATTAACAGCTGTGCAATCAATACACACAGTTCCTTAAAACTAAGAAAAAAGAAAAAAAAAGAGTAAATCTTGTGCTTTCATTCCAGATAGAAATAAAATTACATCTAGATATTGAAGATATATTTAAGTCAAAGCATTTACCAGGGGAATTATCTTCCTTTCAGCTTTTGTTTTGTTCTTTTTTAGTCAGCCTTACAAATATACAGCATTGTGTTCTGGCCTCATCATGACTAATTTCAAAGCAAATAACTAGACAAAATAAAGAGCAATTCAGAACCTGAATGCTTTATCTCCAATTTTTTTTTTTCAGTCTTGTGGTCTGAAACAGAAGAAATGTAGTCAGTGACTCTGGGGGAAGAGATTTGATTGGACTGATTTCTGTTTCTATGAGCAGAAGTCTAAGAGTAATGTGATATAAGCCAGATTGCTGTTCAACCAGAGAGGAACAAACATCTTTTGATACTGCTTTTATCCCCTCAGTAAATAATGCTGAGAAACTGCAGAAAAGCCTTTAATACATTTCCTGCTTCTTTCTTGGATCATTCCCACATTAGGGACATTCTTTGTCTTTGAATTGAATTTATATTTCATTTAATGAAGTAAAAAAAAAAAAAAAAACAACCAACCAAAACCCTTTTAAAATTTGAGAATGTAAATGGGGAGATGAAAACAATACAAACCAGATATACTGACTAATTGTTTTTCTCATACTTTTAAAGCCTGGAATTGCTGAATTATTGTCTATTATAAAAAAATGCAAGAGGTGAGAAATGTAAGTCCATATACTAATTTCAAATAGGCAGAGATGGGAGAATTTCTTCGATACTGTCTGACCAGGACCCTTATATTTAGAGAATGCCTTTTTTTTTTCTGAACTTATTTATTCTCATCTAGTGGAAGGTGTCCCTGCTGATGGCAGGGGGGTTGGAACTAGATGATCTTTAAGGTCCCTCCCACCCCAAACCAGTCTGGGATTCTATGATTCTCAGACTTGCACCAGCTGAACTATATGGACAACACATGCCCAGGACAAGCCTTAGACTGGCATGACAAGAACACAAAGTAAAAGTATAAAAAACTGACACAGATTCAGGATTTTGATATAGATAAAGGGGCCTGTGTGGTGGTCTATGCTACCAGGTTTTGCTGCTTTCATTATTGGGATAGTTTCACTTGGCATATCTAACTGTCAATTAAGTTTATTAATTTAAATATTCTTCTCCCCCCTTAAATCTTGTGCTTGTGGACTGACAGAACACAAAGTCCTTCACTGCCAGTGACACAAATGTCAACATTGGTACGTTATCAATGTCTCTCTCACAGCCAGTCCCAGGCTGGAAACCAAAACACCGCTCTTGTAATTACTAAAAAGAAAACCAGCTCTATTTCAGCTAAAAACCAGGTCACTGGATAAAGCTCTTAAGCATCTGACATTTCACTGCATTGCTATCTTTCAGAACATAGTTGTGACTTAAGCTGGTTTGGACTTAGGTCAAAAATCAGAAGGAGGGAGACAGACTATAACTCACAGAGACCAAGGTTATACTAGGTGAGTCTAAGTCTCCTGCAATACGTGAGTGCCCTCCCTGCCCCGGCAAACAAAAAATTACCTCACTTGCTCATTCTCTGGCCAGCTCATTCATTAGGAAGAAGTTCTTTGGTGTGAGGGTGGTGAGACAGTGTCCCAGGTTGGCCAGAGAAGCTGTGGCTGCTCCTCCCTGGAAGTGTTCTCGGCCAGGTTGGATGAGGCTTTGAGCAACCTGGTCTAGTGGAAGGTGTCCCTGCTGCTGGCAGGGGGGTTGGGACTGGATGATCTTTAAGGTCCCTTCCAATCCAAACCATTCTATGATTCTATGATTTTTCATTTAAATCCCTCAAATCTCTATGTGACAATTGCAATCTGTGATGCTGTGGGTCCTTGTCATGGATCATCAACGCTGGTATCAACTGATGGTGGGACTCTTACTCCAACCTGCCTCTCACCCCATGGCAACACCCTTGTCATACCCACTCCGAGTTGAACCAGACCTTGAAACAGTTGTGTACGTGTTGAAGGAGTTCTAGTTTTAGCCCACTGAGAGGTAAAAATAGACTGAGGAACAAGGAAAGGATGCAGAACTGAAGCCAAACCGTAACACGAAGCTTCTGTGCGACCGAGCTCTGCGCATATGTCCCATCAGTCGACAGGCAGGCAGCAGAGCTCTGCGTGGTACTGAGGTGTGAATGTGGGCCCAGCACAACCACCGGCAGGTTGGCTGGTCGACTTACAGCTCCTCCTGGGAGATGAGAGAAGCCTCCTGAGAAGAACAGTGCAGGGGACTTCAAACTCTCTGCATTCTGAGACTAGTGATGTTCAGATTAAAAAAAAAAAAACACCTCACCTCTTTTTTTTTTCAGATGAGAAGTAATGAAAGAGTTAGAAGTCTAAAAGAATTGGTCACGTTCACAATCAGCCTTAGTAAACAGTATCTGCTATCTAAATAACACCAATTTGAAGCTTCTCAAAGAAATGGTCTTCTTTGGATTTACAGTTAGGTTAAAGATATCAAATGGAACCAAACAGCTGGGAATGAGGGCACAGAAAACATACGTATATCTCAATAAGTGCTATCAGTGTAGGAAAGCAAGTAAAAACCCAGCTAAGAAATGTTACCAAATATTCAAGAATGAGGGAAAATACATCCACACGCTAAAAAGTGCCAGGATATGAAAGAAAAGAGGCACAACACAGGAGGACTCTCTCTTTCTCTCTCTCTCTCATTCAGTAGAGGCACAGCTCCCTCTGCAACTAAGCTCTCAGAACCGAATTAACAACCCTTTGGTTAATTACCACAATGGAGAGCAGCCCCTTCCTTGATGGATCATTGAATGGTTTGGGTTGGAAAGGACCTTAAAGATCATCTACTTCCAACCCTCCTGCTGTAGACAGGGTTGCCAACCACTAATCAGGTTGCCCATGGCCCCATCCAACCCGGCCTTGAATGCCTGGCCAGTGTCTCACCACCCTCTAGGTGAAAAAATTTCTCTTAATATCTCCCCTAAATCTCCCCTCTCAGATTAAAACCATGTTCCCTTGTCCCATCACTCTCTGCCCAGGTCAAAAGTCGCTCTCCCTCCAGTTTCTAAGCTCCCTTCAGGTACTGGAAGGCTGCAGTGAGGTCTCCCTGGAGCCTTCTCTTCTCCAAGCTAAACAAGCCCAGCTCCCTCACCCTTTCTTCATCAGAGAGGTGCTCCAGCCCTCTCATCATCTTCCTGCCTCTCCTCTGGACCTGCTCCAACAACTCTATGTCTTTCTTATGTTGGGGGCTCCAGGCCTGGACACAATCCTCCAGGTGGGAACACGGCCATTGCTGAGCTAAACACGCTTGTAATGCCCAGAGCCAGAACAGACCTTTGTCACCACAGCCAGAGAACTGGGTGGTGCTGAGCTCATTCCTATTCCCATTTGAGAAAGAATTCATCTCTGCAGGGGTCGTGCCTTCTGGAAACAGCACAGTTGTTATTGACTACCCAGTAAAAACTGGATTTTCATGGGGGGAGACAAAGAACAAATAAATGTGGCAATAAATCATCCTTATGAGCTGGACAGTTGTCCTGAAAAATATGTTTATTAATTCAGTTCTGCCAAACACCTACACGGAATGATGTTAAGGCAGGTGACTATTGCCTCTGTAGCTATAAAGCAGTCATTTTCCAAGTGTATTCACAGAATCACAGGCTGGTTTGGATTGGAAGGGACCTTAAAGCTCATCCAGTCCCAACCCCCCTGCCAGCAGCAGGGACACCTTCCACTAGACCAGGTTGCTCAAAGCCTCATCCAACCTGGCCAAGAACACTTCCAGGGAGGAGCAGCCACAGCTTCTCTGGCCAACCTGGGACAGCATCTGACCACCCTCACAGTGAAGAATTTCTTCCTAATATCTAATCTAAACCTCCCCTCTTTCAGCTTAAACCCATTTCCCCTTGTTTTGCCATTAACTGCCCTTATGAAAAGTCCTTCCCCAGCCTTCCTGGAGCCCCTTCAGGTACTGGGAGGCCACTAGAAGGTCTCCCTGGAGCCTTCTCTTCTCCAGGCTGAACAGCCCCAACTCTCTCAGCCTGCCCTCACAGCAGAGCTGCTCCAGCCCTCGCATCATCCTCGTGGCCTCCTCTGGACTCGTTCTAGCTGCTCCATGTCTCTCTTGTGATGGGGGCTCCAGAACTGGAATCCAGTATTATTCCTTATGGACTGTTTACAAATGATGCTGTTACCTTTTAGGGCTAATTTCCACTATTTTCTTTACAAAAGCTGTAGAAAACATGAAATCTATAGAAGCCAACATTTTAATAGATTTGTACAGGAAAACATACAAGAACTCACCTCCAGAAATTCCCTAAAGAGAGGCTAAAAGCTTTTCTATAAGCTACATTTGGACCTATTCCTAAAAACTATTGTACAAAGCAGACAACTCTGATCCTCCTATGAACCTGGAGTGTCTCAGCCTTCTTTGCAACTGCATTGCAGAACACAGCTGAATGTTCTATTGTGTCCTTGTCAGGTATAAACTAATCCTGGAATCACTACTCCATCAGTTCTTACAACCTGGTATTTTATATTTCATTGCAACAGAAAGATCCAGCTAATATAATGATGCCACAAATGAAAGAGTAAAAAGTATTTTAAACTGTGCTGTTATAACTCATTAGAGAAAGTTTTCTTACATTAATTATTCCAGATGATGGAAAAAAAAAATCTAATACTCTATACAAAAGATGTCAAGGTTAATGATTCAATCAGGAGAAAAACTGCTCATGGAAAAAAAACCTCCATATGACAGAAGTTTTGATATTAAATGAATAAAAAGAATTAAAGATCTAAGAATTGAAGATGACACCTACATAAACCCAACCTCCCCCACTTGTACAATAATAAGGCTGTACTTTACATTGAGGTTTTTCAAGTAAACAAACCTTTGCTCTTCTACATTATATTTTCACCAAACAAATTCACCAAGATCTACATATATACCACAAAATACTTGAAAAAAAAACCCCCTTCAAACATGAAGTTTATTCAGGGGGTGGTGTGAAAATCAGCCTGTTCAATGCCAGCATGCGTGTCACCCAATCTGTACCTTGGCACTCTGCCTTTAGGCACTGTGTGCACAAAAGCCAGGCTTAGGGTGGTATTTAAAGCTATAATTCATCCCACCATCCCCGTACTATCGGATTTGTGTGTTGAGTATAAGGAAGACATTTTTTTTCCTATCAAATCTGACTGTTTTGCCATGAGCTAAGGAATCATCATATTAAATACACTAAAGGGCACCCCTCCCCCCTCTACAAATTGTCTCTGTAAGTCTAAGTTTCTCATTTTTACTTAATATTATTAATTCTAAAATCACCAGTAGGATCCGAATTTTAAGTGGATGCCTTTAGTAGAGCACTTCAAAGATGTTTAGATGTTGAATTAGACAGGTGTTGAAGCCTCACTGAAGTAAAACACTGACATGCTCCAGTGCTCTGCCTTGTCCCTAACCTACCTGTCTCTGCCCTAACACCAGTGGAACAGCAAAGAAAACAAGAACCAAGCTCTGGTTTCTAAAGGAGACATGGGGTTTACAAGGTCCTTTGAATTTTTAGTTCAGCCTGTAAAAGCTGGATATAAAACACTACCAGAAGACACCATTATAAAGTCCAACTCAGTGGATTGAGCTTAGGTTCTTTGTTGCTTTTTCTTTATGGTAAATCTTTGCCCCTTTCATTCTGAATTGCTCCAGCAAAGCTCAAACACCTCATGTGTTAGTGCTGCGTGGTGACAAGGGCTGACCTCTCCCTCCACTCCCACTACAAAGGCTTTTGTGTTTTACATGTTGCTAGGAGGGAAGACATGGAAGGAGACTCTACCTTGTTAGCTTTTCCTTCACCTCCTTCAAGCCCCAAGGTGCTCTGGATGGCCTCAGTCTTTACCCTTTGGCAGCCTCTACCCGAAGGAATAGATTCAATATGGAATTTAATCTGTTAGTTAAACAGAAAGACAGAAATGCACAGTCAGACAGGAAAGGTTTTAAATACTCTCTTGTGAAACTGCAATGATACCAGGTGTAACTGAAAGACCGTTGAATTTATACTGCTAATGAGAGCATATTTATATATATATATATACACTCTATAGAATATATATAGAGCATTTATATATATATATACACACTCTATAGAGTATATATATAGAGAATTTTTTTATATATATATATATACACACGCTATAGAGTGTGTGTGTGTATATATATATATATACTCTATACTCTGCTAATCTAGTGCAGTGCAGCACCTTTGTTCCATCAGTAGCAACTACTTGAGGAAATAACACACCAAACTCATCAGGGTGCGAGCAAAGAGCAACATCTCCTGAAACAAATTGCTTAGTTTGCTTTAAAAGCATCTAGACTTTAATTAATCTTTTATGATTCCTTGCTCTTGTCCTTTTGCTGTATGCTTTGATTCTTTATTTTATGAGGTATAGGATGGCCTCTAGTGGCTCACATGATGTTCAAGGAGAGACCCTGATTTTTTTTGCCTTAGCAGGGCAGGCACACAAGAAGGATGCAAGAGGCAAACACAGACCTTGCACAGAAAATAGACCAGCCTGTTACTAAACGATGTCCAGACAACAATTCCTTCCCCATGTCAAACAGTAAATGTAATATTAAAATACAAAATGTGTTTTTCATTCTGGAAACAAACACAGAGTATTTTCCAGATTATAATTTCATTTCATCTCTCTAAGAAAGCTGCTTTTGCAAAACTGCTGCCTAATTACCACAGAATCCCAGACTGGTTTGGATTGGAAAGGACCTTAAAGCTCATCCAGTCCCAACCCCCCTGCCAGCAGCAGGGACACCTTCCACTAGACCAGGTTGCTCAAAGCCTCATCCAGCCTGGCCGAGAACACTTCCAGGGAGGAGCAGCCACAGCTTCTCTGGCCAACCTGGGCCAGTGTCTCACCACCCTCACACCAAACAATTTCTTCCTCACATCTCATCTCCATCTCCCCTCTGCCACTTTCAAGCCATCACCCCTTGTTCTGTCACTCCCTGCCCTTGGCCAAAGTCCCTCCCCAGCCTTCCTGGAGCCCCTTCAGGTACTGGGAGGCCACTAGAAGGTCTCCCCAGAGCCTTCTCTTCTCCAGGCTGAACAGCCCCAACTCTCTCAGCCTGTCCTCACAGCAGAGCTGCTCCAGCCCTCGCATCATCCTCGTGGCCCTAAAAATTAGGACAGCAGGGACTTGAATAGGTTTAAGGTATGTTGTTAGCGGTATCACTTTGGTATGAAGTGAGATCAGTGATCTCATTCTAGTCCCCAGAGGACAAGTCATATTGCTTTTGGAGACACCCCCCCCCCTTGTTCCCAACTTGATAAGTAAAATTCAGCTCAATAAACTTAAAAAAAAAAGAAAAAATCCAAATGCCTTTTCATGAATGTTGCCCCAAATCCATTTCTCGGTACAAAGATTTAGCCTAAGCAATATGGGTCCTCACAGAAGCTCTAAATGGAGGCACAAACGTAACTGAATTTTTGTAAATCACATTTTTTTGTACAAAAATTTTTTATAAATCACCACATTGAGTCTCCAGTCTTCTTTCCCAGATAACAACAGCTTCTTAAACTAAGCAGGAGTTTAAGGTGTGTCAGCTGCTCAGCTAACAGAGCAACATGCTTGCATTACCTGAGTTACTTCCATAACATTTGGAATTTGCTCGCAGAGGTAGCAGAGTTGTGAGGAGCCTGAAGCAATCTCTCGCTTGGACAAGGAATCTCAAGGCAACAAAATGACTTGGCAACGTTGTTCTATGCAATATTTTCTACTAAATACATTCCTAGTTTTGGCATTTTATTTCAACATAGGCACAACAGGTAGGATGCACCTTGTGTTCATTATTTCCTAGAATGCTCCAGGGAAATTGTAAACTTTTCTAATGAATGGAGGAGATTTTTTTAAAGGGAACTGTGGATGCATATCTATAAATCAAATCTATACATCTGTGTCTAACTATATTTAAGTTGGGACTAATAGCAGCAGAGAGGATTAAAACAAAAATCCTAGAAAATATTTGTACCTAACATGAGTATATGGTGCAGAGACATGAATTCAAGGCAGAACATAATGGAGATACTTTCTAGTAATTGTGTATTATTCTGGGAATAAAGAAGAGGAAAAAATCTCCAAAACAGTTAAAACTTGACCAGCCTTTGGCAAATAGAACCCACTGTGCCAGCCACTCTGCATCGTGGAGGATTGCTTGAGCACAGAGGGATGGTAGATGGTTACCTGGAAGAATCTTGGTTCTGCTACACACAGTGGTTTTGTTTGGAGAAGACAGATCAGGAAACCTGGTCCGGAAAATGTATCAAGGAATAATCAGCGTGCTAAAATTTCATAGAAATACTGGATTAAAAATAATAATAATACAAAATTATCCTCAGAAGATGCATTTGTTAATGTTTTCTAAGTATTGAGACCTACTTATTTCATCAGCAGGTGCTGGCAGTGTGGCACACACCACAAATGATCCAGCAGCGGTGGAGGGAACCCCACAAGAGTCCCAACCCACGGCGCTGGGACTAGCGACAGCTTTGGAGGAGAACTGGAGCTCAGGTACAAGCAGAAAGAAAATCCCAGAAGACAGAGTTTTGCCCAGGCCACCTCTCCTCAGGGGAGGTGCTGCAGATGAAGTGGGCCACCAACCCGCCCACACCACAGCAGCATCCACGGAGCCCTCGACTCACACCCCAAAGGCCACCACGGCACAAACCACAGACACATCGTTGTCCCCCACCCACGAGGGTGAAGACACAAGCTCTCCACAGACTTCCCCCTGGACAGCCCCCAATACCAATGGCCGCTCTCCCCCACCAGCCCTGGGCAGCTCCTCAAGTGCCACAGGCCTGGGTCTCCACCATGGACCTGTCCCCGCTGTGCCTTGGGCTGACAGGAGCAGCAATGGCCTTTCCACAGCCACCATTTTGGCTCTGACAGATCTCGTGGCACCCAGCATGGGGGGGCCTGGATGGAGCCCCCCAGTCCTTGGCTCCATGGGGTCCACTGGCCTCACTTGCTCCATGAAGGATTCCTGCAGCGGGACACAGACCACCATGGCCACTGCTGGGACGGCTGGCATGGCACGGCTGGGCACCAGCACTGCAGGTAAAGAGGTTTTACAGATTTTTTTCTCTCATTTAGTAGTTTGAGACATCTCATTTTGGGTCAGATCATCTTCTTTCAGAGGTGTTTTCTCTCTTCCTTCAGTGTCATCTGAAATGCGTTAATATCCTTTAAGTTAAGGAGATTTTTGCATGATTTTCTGGAAACTTTTTCAGTGTGTGATACATTATATATGTCTATTTAGCCCTTAGAACCTCTCTTTGTGCTGTGGAATTATTTTATTCACCATTGCAGACGCAGTATTCACTCCATGGAGACATCAGGGAACGCTCTGGTCGCTCAGACCTTCGGGGCATGAGTTTGGGCTGCAGGGCAGAGTCAGCGACTTGGCTGCAGCTTCTGCCCTTCCACAGGAGAGAGGTTTTTGTTTGAGAATTCACTCACAGGAAACGTTGTCCAAATTCTCTATTCTATTCACCTTTTTAACTTGATAGTCCATCAGCATTGCGCCATGTTCTCCTACTGCATTTAGGCAGCTACTTGCGTCACAGTGGTTTTTGGGTGTAGTGTAAGCTTGGCAAAGGAGCTGTTGAGAAGACACCTGCTTTGACAACAGCAAATAAGTTAAATGATGCTGTAATCCAGAAGTAAATGAAAATAAAATAGTATGGAAATAGGGGAAATCACTTCCTTCCACAGCCCTTACCTGGTTGGTGTTATAAATGCAGTTCTTCGTTAACACCAGCAGAAGGAAGTATTCAGTTACGAAACAGACTGGTAAAAGCTGATCAATCAATCAGAGTTTAGTGAGTATTTATGAACACAGGACAGTCAAAGAATTAAATTTCTCATGAATTGCTTTTCAAGCTCTTTATAAAAGTACCCGTGATTTCCCACTAACTTTTCCTTCGCCACACCAGCAGAAGTCCTGTTACAGAACTCAACTTCTCTTAAGAAAAAGTTCATTCCTGGTTAAAATGGCAGGCTTAAAAAGGAAATTATCAACAGCCTTTCTGAAGGTGTTGCATTCTTTCCAGACTAGTCAGGCCTTTCCCTTCACTTCCATTTACACGTGCAAAATAAGGAGTGTACACAACAAGGTGTTCCTACCAGGGTGGTACAAACACCTGAGTGCTGCTTAAAATGAAATTATGCTGCTTTACACAAACATTATTAGAGAGATATCATTAAAATATCACTTTTTTTTTTTTTTAAGGGATCTCATGTCGTCCCATGCAGTAACCATTGCCTTTATATCACAAAGATGGGTAGATTTTGTCTGCAAACTCTATTATTTTTAAGAGTATCAGGCCTGTCTCTTGGTGTAGGTGTCTGTGTAGCTCTCTCATCTAAGATTTTGGTACACAGAGGACTAAAACAATAAGCAGACTTCACTGGCTACTTGTACTTAAAATTCAAAGTGAAAACAAGGGGTTTGTGTCTTTTTACATACACCTTTAAGATTCTCAGAATTATTCCCAAAACTCCTTTGTTTCAATTTTATTTCCCTCCATATATTTTAATACTACATCTCTCTCTCCAAATGACTCTACAGCAAGCTGGGATGATTCCCCTCCCATTTTTTAACCCTTTTTATGCATAAAGATAAAACAAAAGAAAGATGAGGTTAAAGGCAGTGGCTAACCAAGCAGAAATGAAATTGTGAATCACAAATTTTTTTCTCCCTTACTAACACTTCGGGAAAGGTCAAGGATGTGCGTTCAACTTACCTAACTGCTTGCACAACCAGGTAAGAACACACACACGTCAGTCCCTCAGACTGTGACATATGTACTTGCTGTCATTTCAGAAACTTGGGGAGGAATTTCTAATCTTTATAAGTTATCCAACCAGTGCAAACCAAGCAGTTAAGAGTGTCTTTATATCACATAAAAAAAAATAAAAACGGAAATTGCATTTTACAGACAATATTTATGTGAATGAATCCAGGCTTCTAAGACATATTTAGTTATTCAAGTAGAAAAACTGAATTTAGTTCTGTTATGAATATATGAGCCAGTGTTTACTAGTTCTTTAGCTGTGAAAAGGGCATTTTTCATGTAAATTATCTCAAGCACTTACAAAAAAACTTGGATATTCAAAACAGAACTGTACCCTACAAGTTGTACAACACGACAAATATAATGATTTTTCAGTTCAATTAAACAAAATATTTCACTAATACTCAGAAATCAGCTGACTGAATTCTAATTGTATGCTAGAGATTTTCTAAATCATGTAAGCAAACATCTACTTTTCTACAGGCGTTGCTAGTTACTATTTGAAAACTCACTGTCTAAACTTAGAGCAGAGTTCGTAATGAAGCCTCTCCACCAGGAAGCAGGTATTAAAAAGGTGTTGGTCCTTTCCCTAGCCAAAAAAACCCCCAAAACAAAACCAAAACCAGTTTAATGACAACTGTTAACTAGAATTTAACGGAAAATGCAGATACTTTTTTTCCTGAGTCCATCTTGAACAAGAAATTTCAGATTTGGAAGTGTGAGAGGAAAGAGAAATAGGATTCTGGAAAGAGAACAAGGACAGGACCTCAGGGATAAGAGAACCCAAAGCCAAACAAGTCTGTACACCTGTAGATTTTCATGTCCTTTGTAACTTAATCATGATAAAGAATTCAAGAGGCACAAATGTCAAACTCATTCAATATTGGCAATGGTCCAAAATAGTTGAAAAGCTTTTTAATTACAGAATCACAGAATGTCAGGGATTGGAAGGGACCTCGAAAGATCATCCAGTCCAACCCCCCTGCCAGAGCAGGGGGATTGTCATCTGAATTTGTGAATGTGGCAGTTGTTCTTCCTTAAACTACTATTAACACTCCAGTTATCTAGCAACAGCGGCAAAAACATGAATTCGCTGGATTTTTCCACTTTATCCATCTGTCTACTTTTGTGTGTTCACTCAAAGATGTTCTCCTGAATCCTTTTGTCCATTCTCTCATTCAGCCCCAATGGAAGAGATTCCAGGGGACCACGGAGACTAAGCAAAGTTGTCTATTTGCAGTGACAGCAGTGGATATAACCTTGGCCCCAAAGAATTGGTGCAATACAGCCAGGAAGGATGCAACCAATTAGTTTTTTCTTAAGAATTAAACTGGGCCTTAATTAGTATATGGTGATTCACAAAAATAGCATCAGGAAATATTTTCTTGTTATCCATAAAAATGTTGTAAACATAGAATGGTTTGGGTTGGAAGGGACCTCAAAGCTCATCCAGTCCCAACCCCCCTGCCAGCAGCAGGGACACCTTCCACTAGACCAGGTTGCTCAAAGCCTCATCCAGCCTGGCCTTGAACACTTCCAGGGAGGAGCAGCCACAGCTTCTCTGGCCAACCTGGGACACTGGCTCACCACCCTCACACCAAAGAACTTCTTCCTCACATCTCATCTCCATCTCCCCTCTGCCACTTTCAAGCCATTTCCCCTTGTTTTGTCATTAACTGCCCTTATAAAAAGTCCCTCCCCAGCCTTCCTGGAGCCCCTTCAGGTACTGGAAGGCTGCTAGA
>NW_010293594.1:13604-14191 GCF_000700745.2 Antrostomus carolinensis
AGCCGGAATATATACTGAAATATGAATGTAAAACTCAGCACAGCTACTGTCTTCCTTTCTGTTACATGTCCACCCTGAAATTAAATAGCTGAGAGATGAATGTGTGATTGTGGCTTTGTGAAGGGTGTAGACTAGTCCCCATTCCTGATCATTTCATGCCCGGATTAACGCACACTGACCTTTTCAAGCAGCAAGTTTCTTATTTACCTTACCTAGAGGGAAAGTACCATATTCTAATTTTAAAATCCTTGGGCTGTAAGGTACAAGCAGGTGTGTCACTCCCCAAACCCTCAACAAAGTGCTGGCATTATGCAAGGTGCTTTCACAGAATCACACAGAATCACAGAATGTCAGGATTGGAAGGGACCTCAAAAGATCATCTAGTCCAATCCCCCTTCGTTTAAGAACATTTCACTTTGACTATCAGACTCATCTTCTTCACTTGGTTGTGAGAGTTATTTCCGTCTTACTAAGAGCGCAGCAGATACTGAAGGGAATTTTGGACTCAGCTGGTAAAACTTGTAAGAAAATAATTTTTTAAGAAAAAAAAGATGGATTGGACAACAAATTTATCTCGATATAAGCAG
>NW_010293595.1:0-12792 GCF_000700745.2 Antrostomus carolinensis
CTTCTGGCATCTCTTGCCAAAGTCTAAATTAAATTAATTTTATGGATTTTAAAGATGTTGGAAGTGGTGGGAAGCTGCTTCTCTCCCTGCCTTTTGTGGAAGTCCACAATGCCTCTCCAGCTAAGCCTGTTGCTTTGACATCATCTGGGTTTATATCAGTGTCACTGAGATCATAACGTAGCTCTGAACCTCTTTGAACTCTGTCATCTAGAGGACAAGGAAAGCGTGTAAACCCAGCTATTAAAAAGCCACTCTGCTAGTGCTGGTCAATTTAAAATACATCTGGAACAATAAAAGCAGTGACCGTGCCAGCGCCGTGCTCGTGGAGCCATCACCCCATCGTCCCAGAGCTCACTGCTGCCTCTGCCTTGTTTTTGCTTTCAAGTTGTCTTCTTTATAACCAGAGAAAAGCGACGCGTCTGCCAGTCTGCTCTGAAATGTGAGGTTCCCAGAAGGTGACTTTGTGAATGGTTGGCTGGTCATTATGTGCCTTGGGGCCATCTTTTTTTTTTTTTCCTTTTTTTTAACCACCTCTATTGTCTTCTTTTTTTTCCCTCCACGCCAGTTGAAGGAGGAAGTTTGCAGGATGTTATCAGCATCCTGTTTCTGTGACCTGCTGAGCAATAGCATGTAAATATGTCTCCCCTTCACCACACCCCAGTGTCAACCTTTTGGCTCCTGTCTGCTGGCCGTGTTCTGCAAGATTAATGTGTTTTTCAGTTGTGGACAGGACCGTGTAGCTAAAAGGGATGGGTTTAATTTTTTTTCTTGGGTGTCTTTTAACAATTTCCCAATATTCAGTGTTATAAAGTATTTCTGGCAGCATTTCTGAGACTGCTTCTGGCCTGGTGAAGGCATCTCGGTGTAGGACAACCAGCAGACACGATCAAGGTATCCCATGTGTCCATGCTTTGCAAGGAATTTGGGGAGGGATTTTGGCTTTCTGGTTAGATAGTCACTGATTGGAGAGCACCACCACGAAAAACCCTCACAAAATAACAGAAGATAATAAAACCAGGAATTAATTGATGGTAGGACAAGGGGCAATGGGTGTGAGCTGGAACACAGGAGGTTCTGCTTCAACTTGAGAAAAAACTTCTTTATGGTGAGGGTGACAGAGCCCTGGGACAGGCTGCCCAGGGAGGGTGTGGAGTCTCCTTCTCTGGAGACATTCAAAACCCAACTGGATGCCTTCCTGTGTAATTTCGTTTAGGTTCCTGTTCTGGCAGGGGGATTGGACTGGATGATCTTTTGAGGTCCCTTCCAATCCCTAATATTCTGTGGTTCTGTGATCCTGTGAATTCTCTTTCTCTCAACTGAGGACAAATATTTGCTTTTTAGCTATTTGAGGAGTTTCCTCCAGAGCAGTCAGTAATGCTCAGCTTGGTCAATCCATGTGCCATGTTTCCACCAGCAATCATGATATTGGCCATTATCCACCTCATTCCGTGTTCCCTGTCACTGGAGCTAGCCAGGCAGAGCAGCTTTCCATTGGAAATAGCTTTGCTGCAATCGAATCCTTTGCAGGAAATGCCTCGTTTCACTGAAAAATGTCGAGAGAAGAATATGAAAGAGACTCGTTTGAGCCTTCTCATTTCATATGAATGTTGATGGAATTCTATAATCACAGGGTACCTCTAATATTAGCATAATATTTCAATCTCCCTGGAACAAAACATTCCAATGGTTCCAAATATATATATATATATTTAGGAATTCTTGTTCCAAGGGCAAAAAGAAAAGGAAGTGAAGTGCCAACTGTTCAGATTGCCTCAGGGTAAAAACAAAACTCAGAAACTCCTCTCAGAAGATGTTTTTGGCTATTTCCACAACCCATATCCTTCCACATTGCTGGCCTTGGAGCATCATCATCACGGAGCTGGACCTACAAGTTTGGTTCTCCTCCAGGAGCATCCCATGGGGATGTGTAGCACCCAGGTTTGGACATCCTGGGCTTGGAAAGGTGGGAGAAATTCATTGTCCTGGTGCAGCACTAGTGTCCAGGCTTAACTCAACCCTCCTGTCCCCCCTCACCACTTCCAGTTCTGGTACCAAATCTGAGTGGGGTTTAATGGAAGGATGGAGATTTTGGAGACCAGAAGTGCTAGTGCATTTTTAAAAGTGGGTAAGAGAAGAGCAGCATCTTTACCTCCTGTGCAGGGAGCCAGGTTGAAAACAACCTCCATGAGATAACAGAGACCCTGCAGGGGAAGGAGGAGAGTGAAAAGCCCAGTGTGGAAAAGACTTTGACTAAAATATGGATCAAACTAGAGAAGCCACCAAAGAAGCCCACTGTGGGACTGAAAATCACAGGAAGTTCCACTTTGTTGGCTCCCCAGCTCACAGTGGGCTGAGATATTTGAAAGCTAGGACAGTATTAGGGGCAAGTATCAGATGATTGTCCTATTCCCTGCTTTATTGGAGGCAATGTTGGTCTACGTGGTCTCATCCAGCCAAGCTTCTGCCTTGTTTTTGAGGGTTTCTACTTGTTGGACCCTGCTGCCCTATAAAAGCCAGATGGCTTTGGCAGAGAGGCAGAGCTTCAAGCAATTGGGTGGATGCCACCACTGAAAATTTGGCTGCCTTGTCTCATGGGGCTTCCTGCAGCTTCTCTGTGTTCATGGGTCCTGATGCAGCCACCTTGCCCAGGCTTCCCAGTGAGATCCCCGGGTCCTCTCCCTGATCTCAGGCTCCCAGCTCTGCTCCTCTCCCCCGGCAGCTGTCCACTCATTGAGAAATTACTCCCCAAGGCTACTTGGGAATACAAAAGAGCATGCAACAGAAGCAATAAATTACAGCGAGTGTCATGGGTCCTGCCAGGAGATGCAATAGCTGAGGTCGGTTCAAATGGTATTAATTCAACATGCTGACAGAGAAGCTGCTGGAGTTATTGTTATCATGGTGCCTCGATGGGGCTGTCACCTCTGTGCCAGCTGTTGAGGTGACACAGTGCGTTTAAGGACATTTCCTCAGGAGGGATTTGGTGTTGTCCCTCCTCACCCACAGGTTTGTTTTGTGAATGCAAAACTGCTGGGGGTGTGGGTTTGGCTTGTGGAGTAGCCCTGAAAATCAGATCCTGCTCTGTTGGCTCTCAGCTAACGGGATCCTCATGGGACCAGCCAAAACCTCCAAGGAGCAATGGCCATCAAGCAAGGAGCATCAACCATCCTCCTGTGTGCTGGCGTGGGATTTAGGCTTTTTACCCTCTATAGTTGCCCAGCTTGTGGGACAGAGCTGGGATCTGGGTGGTGGGCATGTCAAGGGCTGGAGGCTTTGATGTTGTTGAGGCCAAGGAGAGTAACTGGAGCTGCTCTTGGCCCCTGGAGAAGCCAGCATCAGCTTTTATCATCCCAAGGAGAGACATTGGCCATGAGGAAAAGGTTCTTGAGGCAGAGGGTGGTGGAGCACTGGAACAAGCTCCCCAGGGAGGTGCTCATGGCACCAAGCCTGACAAGATTCCAGAAGCATTTGGCCAAGGCCCTCAGGGACATGGTGTGAATGTTGGGATTGTCCTATGCTAGAGCAAGAGTTGGATTTGAGGATCCTTGTGGGTCTCTTCCAACTCACAGCATTCTATGATTCTAAGGATGCTCAGTGACACACCAGCTGAATGCCCCAAGGTTGTGACATTGTTTGTCCAGGGCCCTTCCATTCCCAGCAGAACAAGCTGGTATTTTTTGTAGGGAGAAAAAAATAACCTCCAGCTGGAATAACTGCTGATTTAAGGTCCTGTGTGAGCTGATCCTCAATTAGAGCTCTTCAGGGAAAGGCCAATTTTAACCCCATTTCTATTGAGTGACCTATTTTTCATCAGCTTGCTGGTCAAGCTGCCTTGGCTGGTCTTCATTACCAGCAAGTGGGTTGGTCACAGCTACACAACCCTTTGCAGGAGCTGCCAAGTAACGTCAACTGTCCCTTTGCACCCTGCGCCTGGGGGCCAGTAAATCTGTAGGCAAACATTAGGCCTTCCTGAAAAGCCTGACATTGCAGGGAGAAAATAAAAAACTGGAGGGTTTTATTATCTTTCTCCTTATTGTCTTTTTTATTGCCTTTTGGAGTCACCCTGGAGAGCAATCTCCATCCCACATCATGGCTCTGCCAGACTTCCTCTGCTGTCGCCGTGACCTAAGAAATACAGGCCAATGCTTTCCTCTGCTCAGAGCATTAACGAACCCGACCCCTCGTTAAGAGCCCTAAACTCAATGAAACCCTTTTTCTGTGTGGTCTGGGGCTACAGCAGGTCTCCAAGGGCTTTTCCACCAAAATCATCATCCTTTCTCCTTTCAAATCAGGGTGAGAAGCTGCATTTGCATTTGGAGGGTGGAGAGATGGCAGGTTCCTTGTCTACGGGGCTGGTGCCATGGTGGGATGTCTCTGAAACCACCAATAATTCAGGGCTGGCTCTGAGGGCGGTCTGCGTGGGGGAGAGACTCGGCATCTGGCAGGAACCTGGAGAGATGCTTCTTGCAGGGAAAATATGTGCTCTACTAATTCATTAAGCACTTATCTCATGCTCCTGCTCTTAAGGAAGACAGAGTTGGAGCGGAGGAGGTCTGGGGCAGACCAGGCGGTCGATTGCAAAATGCACATATCCTTTGAAGAGAAGGTATAAGTGAGACACCGTTGCTGAGGTCAACATGAGATTATAGGGAGTCCTTTTTGCTGTTTATCTCTCCAAAGTATGTTTTCCTGGGAAATCAGGAGCCGAATTAAAAAATGTGTATTGACAAACTGGGGTAAATGAGCTGACACTGGTGTTCTTTTCCAGCAACGTGCCCAACTGCATCCTCAGCTGGAGACTGGTCTCCTCCCTTAACACCAAGCCCTGGAGGTATTCCAACGTTGCTGTAGTCAGTGGGGTTTTCCAGCAAGAACTCATGCTCCATCGTGTGGTTAGGGAACTGCTGACCATCAGATGGGATGAGGACAACTTCTAGGGTACATCCATAATGTAATTTCTTGGTGTTGGCCAAGGTTTGGCTTGGATGTATTGTACAGATTTTCCCTATAGCAACCAAAGAAATCTTTTAAGGAAGAAAACTCATTGCAATTTCCGCCCAATTTTTGCTTGCTCCCAGTCCCCATTCTTGCCCCCTCTTCCAAGAAAACAAGGGATTTTTCAGTCTAAAAGGAAGGAAGGGTAACCCACCATCGACAGGTCATCACCTAGTGAAGGCTTGTGAACCTGGGAGAAACCAGCCCATATTTCAACACCTGGGCTTTGTGTGGGTAGCCAGCTTAGGATGTGTGTTTGCAGGGTTTGAACTTCCCATCCCAACAGTGACTAAGATCCAGATTCCTTTCCCATGTATCTTCTCCCTTTGGCTACAAGTCTGATATAAATTCATTAATAACACCCTTATGCACCTGCTTCTGTGGGTGGAGTTGGTACAAAAACGAGCTCTGTTTTGCCAGGACATTTTTCTGAGAAACTTTTTCTGGCCAAAAAAATTATGAACTGGATTTTCTTCCTGTATTTGCTTCAGAGCATGAGGCATCACGTTAGCTTCCTCAAAACCTTGAGAAATTCTGCTTAAAATGGAAATACTCTCTTAAAATACTCAGTCAACCTGCTTCTTATCCACCCCTGGGGATGTTGGGGTTGATGGGCTGCTTTCATGCAGGTTGCAACCACCGAGGAACTATTTTCCTTAGCTGCACCTTTCTGCTGGGAATCAGCAATCCTCTCCTACCAGAGCCACTGATGCTGCATCTGCAGAGTGGTCGGACCTTTGTGCTCATCAGCTCCTGGCTCATCACGCTGCTCCGTGCTGCAGCTGGGCTTCTCCGCACTCCTTTTACGTCCGATGACATTCCCATCGTACTTCCAAGGTCACCATTTTGGCTGACTCACTCAGGACCAAACTGGGGATTTCCAGAAGCAAAAGCTGCAACATGAATATTTCTCTTTGCTTTGTGGTTTTGTTTTTTTATGTTTTATTTTTATTTTTTTCCTCTCTGTGTGTGTGTGAACACTCCAAAAACCAGCTGACCTGATTCTACACAGCTTGGCAGCCCTCAGCAGAGATACTCCAGCTTCCTTCTGATCCTTCTGGGAAAAGTTAGAGGAGATCCAGGTTCCTCATGGATGTGTATAGTGTCTTCTTGCACCTTGGGTAAGAGAAATGGGGTAGACCCAATAGGTGTGCAGCTAAATGGAGCTTAAAAAACCCAACAGCTTTATTTTTTGATATTTTCAGATGACTCTTGAATTTGGGCCTTTAAGGGAAATAACAAGAGAAATATCAACAGAAATATCTACATGCTGTGAGTAGACCCCAGTCTGAGATCAGCAGGACAAGACCCTGGTGTAAACACAAATAAATTCTCTGTTAAACCTGATCTACACCGACCTTGGTTCTTCCCCTTGGCAAGCATCTGAGTCAAGGTCTCAGGAGCGTATCACACTGCAAGGAGTGGTTATGGTCACATCCCAATTTCACTTGCCTTTGCACATCTCCCCACAAAACCCAAAGAATTTCTTTGAATTTGGAAAAAAATATTATAAAAAATCCATATTTTTTCCCCAAAATTAAATGTGAGCTTTGCAACACCTGCCTTGCACCTTCCAAAGTGCAATATTCCTCTCTGGTTGTAAAGAACCTTTTCAATCACCCAATTGCCCTCCAAAAAGTCCAAAGCAGAGTCAGCACTTGGAAAACTCTCCAGGAGAGGAATTATTCCTTGGATTGACAGATGCTCCTTCGTTACTGGAGGGAGCTGACAGAGCATTAAAAAAGGGGACAGGAAAAAACCCTTGAGCTGTGGCATTTGCTGGTTGCGTGCAGTCGCAGGCAGGAACTGCTTCCTCTGTTTGCAGGCTTTTAGGGAAAGGAGAGCTCAACGGAGTTGCAAAATTAGAAAGAAGTGAAAAAATATTGCTGTGAACAACAGAATGTTTAGGCTTTTTTTTTTTTTTTTTTTAAACAAAAAAACACAAAACCTTGGAGTGATTTACATGGGAAAAGGGAGCCGGAAACAATTTTAGAGGCTGTTTTCCAAAATTGATGAATAACAGAAGATACAATGGTTAAAGCAAATGGCCCAAATTTCCTGCTCTTTTAAGCAGCTGAATAGATACTAAAAACAAGGGAACCCTGTTTTTCTCCTGGAGCTGGCAGAGAGGGGTTTTTTTTTGTGCGTTATTTTGGTTTTGGAGGGGTGGGTGCTGTTGAGGAGGTAGAAGCAAGGCGGGTGTTGGGGGTCCACACTTCTGCGACTGCTCCGTCAGGCAGGATGAGCAGGAATTCCAGAGGTGGGGAAGAGCAGCGTGGGCCAGGAGAGACATTTTGACTCATTTCTGGTGAATAATGCTGCAAGCATGAGTCATGAGGAGGGATCTGAAACTTCCTTTTGGATTTTTTTTTATTATTTCTGTGTGTAGCCATTTCATTTCTCCTCTGCTTGAGGCTTGCTTTCCTCCAGATCCAGGTGCATCTCTGTTCTGACCTTTGCCCTTCACCAACCCCACTGGACGAGGACACAGGTTTGGCTCCCACCAAACAGACTTTGGAAACTTTGATTTCTCCTTGCAAAAGTCTTTGATGCTTCCAGAAAGTATTCTTATTTTGCTTTGAAAAAAAACACCTTGGATGAGATCCCAGCAAAGCTGTTGTTTTCCTTGGCTTAGCCAAGGTCCAACAGTTACAACTTGTAAGTTACAACAACTACAACAAGTCTCCAACACTTGTTTGAGGCACCACAAAGGATGTCCATGTGTCTAATCTCTTATCAGTGACAGAGCAACCCAGAGAAGCCTCCAAGTGATCTTCTTTGTTATGTTCTCTTGCAGCCATTCTGCTCCACGTGCACAAAATCATGGAATCCTTTGGTTGGAAAAGACCTTTGAGATCATCAAGTCCAGCTGTACTTGTCCACTACTAAACTGTATCTCAGAGCAGTGAAATGATTTTGGATGGTCAAATGGACAAACTACAACTGGGTTTTTTCTGGGGAGGTTTTGGGTTTTTTTGGTAGCTTTGCAAGCAAGCTGTTTGTGTTTAGCTGGGGTGTAAAAGACTGACATTCAAGGGCATGGTGAAAAGTAGGAGTTACCACCCTTCTGAGTGGGAGAAAGTCTCTCCAGACTGTCCAAACTGGTGCACGGACAACACTGGAACATATCCCCTGGTTTTAGGACTTGGCTAAAATATTTCCACTAATTCTTGACATGATTTTTTTTCTTCTGAGTGGGTAATTTCTGCTTTCAAAACAATCTTATGCAGGAAAACCTGAGGAGTATCTTGGATACTACTGAACTGGTAACTTCCATGCTCTGTTAGGTGCACCTTCTCATGAGCATGCCTGCTGGTCTGCTGCCCCATCCAGTGAAACAGGGTTTCTCTGGGTTACTTCAGACTTTGAACACACTTGAGATAATGAATCTCCTTCCCTGTTCCCTTCTCCCATCTCTCCAACATCTTTTCCTCCCCAAAATCTGGGAACTCCACCAGGCAGCTGCACTCAATCAAATAAAAGTAACCACAGATGTCAAGTTAAGTTGCTAATTGCACTCCAAAAGTTATCTTGCTTTTCACTGCTGGGTTGTACTCTCACCTCTCCCCAAACACCTCCTCTTCCTCAGGCTTATGAATTGGACAAGAACATGTATTAAATACGTAAGGCAAAGCCACAATTACAAAATCCCTTTCTTGGGTTGTTTCCCATGTTCACCAAAACCTGATAAATCATGTCATGTATTTATGGACTCCGTGAGCAAATTGTCATTCAAAACGCCACTCGTAGCTTTCAAGCCCAGATGAATTACTGCCTATGTGATACACACCTCTTCCTTAACAACACATTCAGATGTCAGGACGATGAGAAGCACTTTCCTCTGGAAGACTCATTCAGGCCTCAGAGGAAAAAAAAGATTCAAACCACTTTGGTATTTTTAACTGATTCTTTCCCGGTGGTGGGGGCAGGCTTAGATGTTCTGCTGAGGCATCATCTCTGTAAATGTTCTGGTCTGGAATTTGATATGAAGGTCTGGGTGGATGCTGAGCCCCTGCAAAGACCCATAGAAGTGACTTGATTGTATAAAGTCAATAAGAACTTCTGGGAACTGTGTGGTCTCACCCATGCTTGCACTCCCTACCCCAATGATCAAGCCTCTCTTGTCTCGTGGGCTTCCCACAGGATGTCCATGTGGACATCAGCAGCAATGGTGATGATGAGATGAAGGTGAGGTAAGGTGTGAACAAGAGCTAGGTGGCTGGGGAAAAGAGGATGAATCCTGAGGTGGACATGAATCCTCCCCAGGAAATGCATCCTGGCTGAGTGTGGAGAAGAGCAGTGAAGGCATTAAAAAAGTCTGTGGTGAGACAGTCACTGCATTTTTGAGGTCTATTATAACAGACTTGGTCTCAACTCTTGCAGCCAGGCTCTGTGAGATCTTGCAATTCACCAGCACTACTCACTGCTTCAAGTGGGCTAGGTCCTGGCCATGAAGATGCTTTGGGCTTTGGAGAGATAGATGTGACTTGCACTGAGGGCTACTTCCTGAAGAGGTCTTTAGCTCTGAAATAAAATTGACTGTCCCAAGAAAACATGGCCTGTATTTTACCCTGAGCTGCTCAGGTAGCATCAGTAGAAACCTGATGTCAGGGATTGACAAGGAGGTGTGATGACAGAAGCCCACCATGAAGTGTAGACTGAGTACCTGACTTACCACGAGCTATTTTAGGATGTGAACTCAAGCCTGAAAGATTCAAAAAGCTGCTTCAGATCTGGGTTTATGAGGAACAGTGATGTCTGGGAGGAGGGTGAGGGTGAGTGCCTGGCATTGTACAAGACCCTGGGGAGGATGTCTATGACATGAGGCTGATGCTGCGCTCAGAGGAGGTACATGTTGTTCTGAACCATGCAGTAGTAATAACTAATTATATACGCCCACTTAATGTCATTTGCAGAGCTCAGCATGGGCGTGGGGTTGCAGACGCAGAGAGCCCTTTGTTCCAGGGGCCGCTGAGCAGATGGAGACCAGTTCTGGCCCCAAGATCAGGATGCCCAGGAGTTTCATGCATACCCAAGGACAAAGGCTGGCAAGCGATGAAAGGACTCCTGAACTCATTTACTGCATCGGCATCTACATGCTTTACGTCGGCAAGGATGGAAGCTGCTGTCATCAGATGAGGTGGACACAACACTCTTGATGTGATGAGGTTACTCTTCCAGAGCTGGGTAGGATGCAGGAGTTTGGAGAGAGATGCATTTACTTGGGAAGAATGATAGATCTTGGTTGATTTTGAATGTTCATGAGATCTTGCATGAAGCTGGGCATGATGCACAACGTTTCAGTTGCCTACAGTGAGTTCCCACCATGGGTGGCTGGTAATTAAATAACCAGGGTTAGCATGAGAGTCTGCTGGGAAGGGGGAGGGAAAGTGAGGAGCCAAAGGCAATGTGCTGAGGAAGCCCCACCGTAAGCATTTTCCTGCCCTGGGATGACCAACGTACATCCTGAGAAAAGGGCACTTGCATTGTGCGGCCTGCTGCTCTGCCCATCCTGCCAGGAACAATGAGACGGCTCTTAAAAACAAAAAAAAAATTAAAAAAAGCATTTTCAGGGTTGTGGGAGAGAAAAGTGGGGGCATTGAGGATGGGTGAGCAAGGGGGGAGATGACGCAGAAGGAGCAGCGATGTGTTTGGGCTGTGTAAGTAGCTGGAGATGCAACCAATACTCTGAACATCCCAGCTTTGTCAACAGGTTTGGTCCAGGCAACTGCTGAAAGGGAAGTGGGGAGGCATGAATTCAGGGTCATGGGTTGAAATGACCAAGTCATCTGCCAGGGGTTGTTCAAAGCTCTTCCCCCAGGTCTGTAAGGTGCTGTTTTGAGGCATGGAGGTGCGTGTTGGGGATGCTGAAGGTGTCTGCTCATTGCTGTGGTCCCAGAACTTTTGGCACATGGAAGGCCAGGTAAAGATGGGTGCCAGCAAGGTGATACCAACCCCAAGTTGAAGACAGAGGTAGTAGCTGGATCAAGCATCCCTTCATAGCTGAATCCTCCCTCTTGCCTGTCCTTTCTCCTCTTGAAAGTGCCTTTTCTTCCCATACCTTGGCTGGATTCAAATGCTTTTGGGCTGTTTCTCTGACAACAGCTGAATTTTCCATCAGTGGAAGCTCTTCGGAGCAGAAAGCATCTTTGTGGTCTCTCAGGAGCCCAAGAGGGTCCTGTGAGGTTCATAGACCACACAGGTGAGGTCTGTGGCTGCTCTCGGACTCTCTGGGAGTCTGCAAGGGATTTTTTCCACCAGAATGGTTTGGATTGCAAGCTTTCCAGGAGCCAGGTCTGCTTTTACTCCAGTCACAAAAATTACATCTGCTTCTGCACGCTACAGAGTTACGATGCAGGGGAAGGTAGACCCAAATGCAAAAGGTTTTGATTTTTCTCCCAAAACCAAGTGGGGACAGCCTCTTAGCTGTTAATTAACCTCAGTCTGTACAAATGAATCCCATGACCCATTTTTTCTGTCCCAGCTCAGCCTCACCATATGAAAGATGCCCATGTAAGGATGGAGTTGGAGATGTTGGCAGGGAAGAAGCTGCATCCCCTTTGCTGAGGAACATCCTGCCCTCCACATCCCATCAGCCATGGTCTCAGCAGAGGGAGCTCATCCTCAGTGCTCCCGGGATCCTTAAATCACATCACAGCTGACAGGGAGAATTTGAAAGGATACCATCAAATTTTGCTGTCGTTGTCAATTAGTCTTTCTAGCTGGTGCCGGCATTCCCAGCTTCCGGCAATTCCCTGGCAGCCTGAACACTTAATGTCTTCCTTGGCTGATTGTGGTAGGGATTGATTAGCCTGGGTTGGGGCTTTCCACAGGGATCTGGCTGTGGGATTTCTGCCTTGGCAACAGAAATAGTCATTTTGTACTCCGTGTGTGCTATTTCCAGCCTGCTGGTTGGAAATCCTCCGTGTACCTGCAAGCTGTTGGAGAGGAGTTTTAATTTTGGGCTCGCCTTTTTTCTCTTAAAAATCCGAGTTGCTGCAGGCAGCAGAAGGCATTAAAGATTAATTTTCACAAGCACACATGAAATTCAAACCAGCTGGTATCTGAAGTGCCTCCCTGTGCAAGAGGTTTGTGCTGTATCTTCTATTAATGCTGTTTCATGAACCAGCGTGTGTATAACACTTCTTGGTTGGTGATGAAGAAATGTTTAGTAGTGTTGTTCTGAGCTGGCATCAGCATCCATGGGCAAGTCTGAGGATGCAGGGGACCATGGGCAGCCGTGCCCATGGTCTGCAACATGGTGCTAAAGCAACAAGGTAGAGTTTTTCTGCTTCAAGCAGAACTTCAAGCACTTTACAGAAGGTTAAATGTCAATTCTGCCTTTTACACACTGGGAAACCAGGTCACGGAGCAGGAGGAGGATGTTGCCCCAGGGTCATCTGGCATCTAAGGGGCACCTTCCAGGGCCAGGTCAGTGCTCTGGCTGCCTCTGGTATAGAAAGGGCATCCTTCCAGGCACTGAGGATGCCCTAGGGTTATTTGGGCAGAGATATTTCTTTCCTGGTTACCTCAAAGACATCTGCTCTGATGAAGAGCTTCTGGAAGCTGCTGGTGGATGTTGGTGGCCCTGAGGACATGGCAGAAGGGCGGGTTTCCAGGCTCATCTACTGAACACAGCCTTCTGTGCTGCTAATGTGCCAGCTGGCTAGCAGAGACAAATGACCCTCCAAATTTTGCAGATCTATGAGCAAGACAGGCCCTGCTCAGAGGATACTGCCACAGAGGTTATTTGAACTACCTGAGGATTATTTTATTTTATTTTATTTTTTATTTTTT
>NW_010293596.1:0-7731 GCF_000700745.2 Antrostomus carolinensis
TGGCCTTCTTGACCACCTGGACACACTGCTGACTTGTATTCAGATGGCTGTTGACCAACACCCCCAGGTCCTTTTCTGCCAGGCAGCTCTCCAGCCACTCTTCCCCAAGCCTGTAGCGTTGCATGGGTTTGTTGTGACACAAGTGCAGGACCTGGTAATTGGCCTTGTTGAACCTCATACAGTTGGTTGCAGCCCATTGATCCAACCTGTCCAGATCCCTCTGTAGAGCCTTCCTGCCCTCAAGCAAATCAACACTTCCATCCAGCTTAGTGTCATCTGCAAATTTACTCAGGGTGCACTCGATCCCTTTATCCAGATCATTGATAAAGATGTTAAACAGGACTGGCCCCAACACAGAGCCCAGCAGAACATCACTTGTGACTGGCCTCCAGCCTCCACCCCCACCCCGCAGTGCCCTGGTCTTGGCCATGTAGCCAGTTTTTTACCCATCCAAGAGTGCACCTTGAGCCACCAGCTTCTCTGGGAGGACACTGTGGGAGACAGTGTCAAAGGCCTTGCTAAAGTACAGGTAGACAACATCCACAGCCTTACCCTCATCCATTAGGCAGGTCACTGGGTCATAGAAGGAGATCAGGTTGGTCAAGCAAGACCTGCCTTTCATGAACCCTTGCTGGCTGGGCTTGATTCCCTGGTTGTCCTGCACGTGCCATGTGCGCACACTCAAGATGATCACCGATACTGAGGTCAGGCTGACGGGTCTGTAGTTCCCTGGATCCTCCTTCTGGCCCTCCTTGTAGATGGGTATCACATTGGCAAGTCTTCTAGGACCTCCCCTCTTAGCCAGGACTGTCGATAAATTGTGGAGAGTGGCTTGGCAAGTTCTTCCGTCAGCTCCCTCAGTACTCTTGGATGGATTCTGTCTGGTCCTATAGACTTGTGAGTGTTCAGGTGGTGTAGCAGGTCATAAAAAGCTTCCTCCTGAATTATGGGGGGTTTATTCTGTTCTCCATCCCTGTCTTCCAGATCAGGAGGCTGAATACCCTGAAGATAATTGGTCTGGCTATTAAAGACTGAGGCAAAGAACGCATTAAGTACCTCAGCCTTTTCCTCATCCTTGGTGTCTATGTTGCCCTCTGAATCCAATAAAGGATGGAGATTCTCCTTGCCTCTCTGTTTATTGTTAATATATTTGTAAAAACACTTTTTGTTATCTCTAACAGTGGCCAGATTGAGTTCTAGTTGGGCTTTTGCCTTTCTAATTTTCTCTCTGCATAACCTAACGAGATCCCTGTACTCTTCTTGAGTTGCCTGCCCCTTCTTCCAGAGATGGTAAACTCTCCTTTTTTTCCTAAATCCCAGCAAGATCTCCCTGACATCCTGTCTCCTGGAGGAGGATACTGGAGTTCAATTCTTCATCTGCACAGATCTTCTCTCTGAACTTTTACAGATTATTTCCTATCAGAGATCTTTGTTTGCCACAGGGTTGGATACTTTCAAAAGTGGATATGATGTCCTGAATTTTAAGTGTACTCTTGAGCATCGTATTTCCTATTAATTAACTGTTGATGGCTTTCTACCGAGCAGACAAGAGAACTAAATCATCTTGTAGGCTTCATAGATCTAGGCTTTACATATGGTAAACAAGGAGAGAAGGGTGGCTCACCTGGGCAGTCTTTATAAATATCTATCTCTGTTGGTCAGAGGGAAATTTGTGTGAAAAAGACTCTTCATACAACTCTTCCAGATATTCCTTCATCACACCAGGCTTCATAATGTAATGTGTCTTTTCTTGCTATAGTTATTGGACTGTTAGAAGTCTAGCCCAATTTTTCAGCTTTCCAGGAAAGAGTATATGAGAGGTAGACTGAATCTGAACTTCTACCAAAACAGTTCTGAAGACGGTTTCTATTGCAGGAATTATTTTGTTAATGAAAAATAGCTTATTGGAATGGAGGAGGTAATGGTGTAGATATTCCAGGGAGGGATGAGAATTTTACTAACAAAATATTCCTATCAGTTGTTTCAGACTTGTTTTTCTGATTATATTTTACATCGTATCCCTCCGTTATGTCTAAAACAGATCTGCACACTCTTTACAGGAAGATGAAATGTTACTTCATTTGCTGATTTCCAGATCTTTGTGCTATAAACCCCAGCAGTGTTTAGAAAGCTTTCCTTAAAGTCACAGATAATAACAGTTTAAAGGGTGTTGGCTGTCACAGAAGGGAAGCAAAACATTTTGTGGTCAAAAGACCATGTTTTTCCTTGTCTTGTGTCCCTTTTTCCTTATTTTTAAAGGAAGAGGAAATCAATACCCCAGGGTGTTATTATCATCCCTGATGTGTAGCAAATACTGTCTCATTAACTGAGTGGTATTTTGAGACAAAAGGTAAGATTCATCTCAACTACCCTGAAATATCTAAAAGTTAGAGAATTTCTTTTAAAGGGAAATTCAGATTTTTAAATTCAGATGTCTAAACCATCATCTGAATCTCGATCTGAATCACATCTTAAGTGTGTGTTTTAGACCAGAGGAAATCCACCACAGGCATGCAGTCTAAATCATTTATATAAGCTCCCCATAAATAAATTACTAAAATGAGACACAGCTTTTAGATGGGACATCTCACTTTTAAGATGATATATGTATCACTCCTAAAGCCAACATGACTTTTAAGATTAAGTTTTCAAATGTCACTTATGGCAATCATCTTGCAAAACTTACACACAAGGAAAATTCCCTCAGAAGGTCCAAGTCTGATCCAAAACCCTTTACTGTCGGTCAGAGATTTGTTGGTTGGTTCTGGAGAGGTAATTGGCTAAGAAGGAAACAGCCTTTCCTGCCAGAATCCTGCTCTCTAGAAAGCAGAGACCTCTCAAGGGAAGGATCATGCCATGAGCCATATTTTTTTCAGCCTTTGTGATGGAGGAGTGTGCAACATTTCCAGACTGGTATATTTTACCAACCAAAGCATACATATTAGCTGGTTAAGCAGAATAAACATTGCTGACATACAGATAACTCTCCCTTGGAGCTGTCATGGACAGTTCATCAATTGACGGAAAAGACTTTTTCCCTCCCCAGCATATTTTAGTAACTGGGGGTGAAGTCTACATTGCACAAGGGATGAGAGCATGACATTCGCATCATTAAGAGTTATTGAGGTTTCCAGTGCATTTAAGTCCTTCATAAGATTCCTTGAAAAAGGATTACCCCAGTATGCAAGGTTGTTAATGTGTCATTGCCATCAAATATATTGTGTTTGTGGCTTTTAACATCATAGAGTTTTGAAACGTCTCTTCTTTGTTCAAAATAAATGTATTTATGTATTTGTCTAGTATGAAGTATATAGTCGGGGCAGTCCAGGACTATAAGCAACAGACTTTAAAATAAAATTAAATATTATAAATCTGCACAAATAAATCCTACAGGTTTAAGTGTTGCGGGAATAATAATATGCCTCTTCTGCCAAGGAACAGCCTGAATTTTTGATGATCTGAGAAAGTTTCCATTGCTGTGTAATAACTGATATAGAGCCACTGTATTTTCTTGGTGTCATTTTCTTATTTCTATAAATGTTAGGCTGTTTGATTTCAGTGTAAATCACTGGTATCACAACGCTCAGGAAGAAATCCCAGATAAGACATGTCAACACTTATATGAAGTGGTAACTACCTTTTTGCCTTTGCTTCTCTCCATCGATTTACAGAGCATGCTCCTGCATGGTCACTCTACGTGGTTAACACACAGCCTTTCCTCTGCTCCCAGACATTTTTGGAGCCTAGGAAAGCACACTGGTCTGTTCCTTTCAGTGAAAATCATTAAAGATTAATAATATTCAATGGATCTTTCCTTTATAGATAAATTTTTTTCTTGGGTTACTATTATACTTACATGTTTGTCAATATAGATCATATACTTTATTGATATTGTTACTATTAATACTAATTAAAAAGAATAATATTACAATTATAGTAACTGTAGCCTGGCCTCCCTTCTCAGGTAGGTCCAACAGTCTTCTGAGTAATAAACTATTATGCTATTTTCTTCCTGAGAACAGTTTGAAAATATTTTGGGAAATATTTTTTTTTTTAATCTTTTTCTTTCCCTTTTTAAAATATAAAGTAAGTGCAATAAATAAATGTAATGATAGAAATCACACTTGCAGAACTGTCCACTGGGTATATTAAGGAACACTGGGGAGCTAAACATACAAGCCGCGCAGGTGTCATTTATGATTTTGAATAAAACCAGAAAGGAAACAAAGAGACTGTAAAAGAGAGGGAGGAAAGTAGCTATTTCCCTCCTGAGGAAAGGGAAATAGCTATGTTTACTCATTATCTTCATTTTCAGAGGGAATTATTATTCAAAAATGCTTGGAAAAGGTCAGAGAAAGAAAGAAGACAAACCTCATAAAATGCACACATTTAAGTTTACAATTTTACATTCTATAGTGAGAAAATAAAAAATGTATTTTAAATTTTCAATATAGGAATGACAACAAGTTGACAGCAGGAAAAAACTGAAGCCCTAGGATTCTTATCTTTGGTTGTAAAGAAGATTGTAATGATGGCACACTTAACAGAGTTATTCCATGTAGTTTTATAGTACTTTTTTCAGTTCTGGTAGGAAAGAAAAAGTGGTAGATACTCCAGAATGTATACATTTCACAATCACATGAATTGTTTCTGTGTGTGAAACTTTCTCTTAAATCTAACTAAGCCTTTGAGACATCTGAATAGTCATGTTGGGTCAGATTAAAAGTCCATCTTTAGTAGCCTGTTTCCAGTTGCAAGCAGAAGTAGAGTGTTTAGAAATGTATAAATACAAAGCAAATATGCACTCTTAATTCTCCTGAATACCGATTCAGTTGTTGACAGTTTCAGGTATGGAGATTTTTAGTTCTCGATCAACAAGGATTAAAATATAAGCAGAATACATACCTTCTAGATTAGAGAGACGACAAGGGATAGGCTGATGTAATTCAGCCCTCTAGCTGCTGCAGTTGTGCTTATTTTTACGAAGTCTTACAATGTCATCCTGTCTTGTACTTAGGATGGAAGATGTTGGGGCTAAAAATTTGTGCCTAGGAATAAGGTATTTTGCTGTCCAGAGTCTCTTCCTAGACAGTGGAATGCAATAGGTAACTCCAGAAGGCAAATATTCCTACTTTCCTTCAGTAATTTTATTAAGATGAGATTGATCACTGTCAGGGGGTGCCTATTTTACTCCAAGATACACAGACACTGTTAAAATTTGACACAGCTTAGAGTTTGATACATAGCTAAAGGTATCTTAGATCCAAAATAAGGATCATGGGCAATAATGTGTTAATTACAGCTTAATAATATATTTTTTTCTCAAATGGAAACCTCCAGAAAGACATTAAAGACCAAATCTCTTTGAAGATCTATCCGGCTAGTTTGACAATTAGAGACAAACATTTCTTCAACAAATATATTTTGTTCATTATTAATATAAACAAAGAGATAGAGAAGGTGTAGGGGAATCAGTGACTAGAGTACAAGGTTGCACAGACTAGCTATAGACATAATTTGGATATTTCAGAGTATTCTTTAAACTAGAGGCAAATAATAGACCTCTGTCATGCTCCTATATCTTCCAGGCAGATGGATTTTTTAAGCCCATTTAGAACTCCTATAGGATATGGAAATCATGTGAATATAGGAGCAGGGAGAATTGGAGGAATAGCTTGCTGATTACCAGACACTTGGCCTACATGAACACAGAAGAAATGGTGGAAGAGGTGATGAACATACTCAATTGGAGCAGAAATTCTGAAAATCTATTAATTTTATAACTAGACAAGTTATACTGCAAATGGACGCAGAGAACTTCCTTCACAACATAAGGAAGAAACTACAGATTGATTTTCTGAATAATTTATTGCCTGTCCTTTGGTTTTGGGCTTGCTACACTAGACATTATAGGAAAGTAAGATGCAGTCATTGTCATTCACATCAGAGGGATGGTTAATATGCTTCCAACATGGCAAGTATAAAATATAGAGAAATCTTTTGGGGGAATAGTAAATAACAAAGCTCCCACATCACAATTCTCATAATTTTTCACTAGGAAGAAAGCCAGGGATTGTTCCTACAGAGAAGCTAGAAGAGATATTTCCAGTTTCAAACAATTCACCTCTTATTAAACAGTATATTTTTTCAGTAACACAATTCAATAAATAACTATAGAACAGCCAAGTAAAAGAGCAGATAAAATCCAATGAAGTGCATGAAAAGATCCATTTCCAACAGTAGATTGACCAACTTTCTAACTTCTCAATTTATTTTCTCAAATAAATAAAAATAGTTAAAATTGATGTTTTTCATTCTGAATTCTTCAGCACTTGTGGAATTATAAGACATGGCTAAACTAAGGTGCTCAGCCTGTTGTTGATCGAAGCTTACCTTACTTTATCTGAGGTAATTTCATTATTTTCTAGGCTCCAGAAACAGAAAAGAGCTATCACAATCAAAACAATTTACTTCACGTTAAGAATTTCTTCCAATGTTTTCCCAGACCTAGGAAAAGAGAAACAGATATTTTGTCAAAAGCACTTCTGGAGGAAAGGAAAAAAAAAAAAAGCATGTTCTGATTTCTGGTCCAGCTCTTATCCAGAATGATTCTTCACTTCTATTCCAATAGGATTTCTTCTTCGTTTTCACATGTTTTGGCTTACTTTTTTCTAATCTACTCATCTTAAATCTGGAAACTTCAGAAGACTAAGATTATTTGGTTTATAACACAGGGCTTCTGATCTCTAACTTCTTTTCCTCATCATCAGATAATAAACTATATTTATACATTTCTTCTGTCTTGAAAATCATTCTGTTTTTTGGGATTATCTTCTCTTACACACCTTCCTCTCTCCTGATCCATGCTGCAAAACTCTGCCTTTAAAAATTGGTCTTTCAGGAAGCAGGTATTATTCATGCTAATCTCTTAAAATCCAGGGAATTTCACAAAACTGAAGTAGCATTTTGCATGGGAAAATGAGTCAAAGTTTCAGAGTAGATTTGTTACATTCATAAACCAAATTCATATCAGATGACTAACAAATGCCTTTAGAATATGTACATCATGATTGACAGTCTTGAAGTTATACAAGATATATATATAGTATGGTCAAAGAACATAGAATTGGTTTAGTTGGAAAAGATCTCTAAGATTATCAAGTTCAACCATAAACCTAGCACTGCCAAGTCCACCTCAAAACCATGTCTCTAAGCACCACATCTAGCTGTCTTTTAAATACTTCCAGGGATGGTGACTCTACAACTTCCTTAGGCAACCTGTTCCAACACTTGACAACTCTTTCAGTGAAGAAGTTTTTACTAACATGCAATCTAAACCTCCCCTGGTGCAACTGGAGGCCATTTATTCTTGTCCTATTGCTTGTTACGTGGGAGAAGAGACTGACTACATCTCTTGGGTAGTTGTAAAGAGCGATAAGGTGTCCCCTCAGCCTCCTTTTCGCCAGGCTAAACCACTCCAGTTCCCTCAGCCACTTCTCATCAGACTTGTTCTCCAGACCCTTCAACAGCTTTGTTGCCTTTCTCTGGACACGCTCCAGCACCTCCATGTCCTTCTTGCAGTGAGAGGTCCAAAACTGAACACAGTATTCAAGATCTGGCCTCATCAGTGCTGGAGAGGGGATAATCAGTTCCCTAGTCCTACTGGCCACACTATTTCTGATACAGGCCAGGACACTATGGACCTTCTTGGCCACCTGAGCACACTGCTGG
>NW_010293597.1:0-19236 GCF_000700745.2 Antrostomus carolinensis
TAATGATCCCAGAGGAGTGACAGTCCTGAAACCACAATCCCAAAAAAGCAAGACCCTGAGCGAAAGCCTGAGAGAGAAAGAACTCCCACGAGAGAGGCCCTCATTAAGATACTGAATATGGCATTATATAATATAGAATATCCCACTGGAATATCTGAATGCCAATGTAGCTTATTAATTTAAACGTTCCTCATCCCCTCCAGACCGTGGACTTCTAGACTAGCAAAAGACAAAGTCCTTTGGCTTCCAGTGACAATTGAAAACACTGGTAAGTTATCAATGTTTTTCTCATAACAAATCCCATGCTGAAACCAAAATACAGCGCTATTCTAGCTACTAAGAGAAACCTATCTCTGTCCCAGGTAAAAAACAGGACATTCACTAACAGTAAGTTTTCAAAGGAAAGTAAAGCAGGTTTAATAAAACTCAATAAAGTACCTGCTATGGTGCGATACATAAATTATTTTAGATGGAAAAGGTGGTGTTTAATACAAGATTTATAAATAATGGTTGGGCAAAAAACAATGTATAGAAAGAGAAATATCAGCTGAAGCACATTATTAGTAAAATTATTTAAGGATCTTTCTAAAGACTGATTTAATATTTTCATTAATAACCTTACTACAAAATGTAGTATTGCAGTAATTGAAGGTATTGATAGCTGCAAGTAGAATTTATTGTTACAGAGAAAGATCAGAAACTTGCACAAGGCAACCCATTTTATTCCCATACTTGGGAGGAAACACTTGAAAATGTGCAATGCAACTGTCCCATGGAACTTTATTCTAGGATTATTTTTTTTTTCCTATTTCTGTTTTATTTCTTGGTTCTTTGGAAACATTCCTGACAAAGATTTTTTTATTTTTTTCATTTTACCCTGGTAAACTTAGGGAAAAAAAGAGAAAATCCTAGGCTAATGAAAATCTTCTGTTTTGAACCACTATATGAACCACTGTTTTGAACTGCTATGAATTAGATGGATTTTTACAGAATTATACTGGGCTCAATGTTTTGGTGCCTTCGTTTACAATTTCTAGTTTTACTATAATAAAACTAAGCATCAGCTTGCAGGGGACTAGATCAATGAATGGCTAACAGATGAATTTTTACGTTCTATGCTATTAGTTATAGGATGAAGCTGATACTGTGCATCATTACCAGCACCACCGATTATACTTCTGCTGAATGAGGAAATAGGGAAGGATTTCTGATGGCCCAATCTCCTTTGCAAAGCTTAAAATTTGGGATAGCAAGTGGGACAGATTGTGAGCTGCTTCATCTACTACATTTCAGCTGAGAATTTGGACTGTGTGATTTGCTATGCTAGCCTCATATTAAGCCCTTCAAAAATGACTAGGTTCATTGAATTCAGGAGGTACTTTCACAAATATAAAGATATTCACTTGTGTAAATTGTTTGTAGGTCCAGGATTTAAAGTAACAATAATAATAAGTTAATAGAATTGTGATATCTTTGTAACTCCCTTTTCATATGATATATAAATATACTGAAAGAATAAGATTGACAGCATTTCTGTGGTTTTTTTCTTCTGACATGTGGTAAGGTAAGAGACATGGCATGCATATGAGTGGACTTGTCAAAGGGCTCCTCGTCTACTTCAAGGAATTATTAGGTGCAGCATCAGGAAGATCTGTTTGACGATGCATCTAAACAATAATTTTGGAAACTTATTCCATGTTTGAAATAAAACAAAACCATCTTTGTGGCAAAACTGCATTTTTGCACTGGTCATTGTACTACAAACTGTTTTAATTTTATTTTCCAAAGTAATTAACATACATTCATAAATGTCACTAGCCAAGAACAATTTTGCAGCTGTTTTCATACAAGGTATTGTCTACTAAGATAAATGTGTAAAAGCAGAACTAAGGAAATTCTTTTTCCTAGATATGAAAATTTGCTAGAGTGACAGAACAAAAGGCTATAGGATTTGTTCCATGTTCTGCCAGCTGCCACATTAAGAGAAATGAACTAGGGATTCTATGAAATATTAATTGACAGAAAGTAAAATTTAATTGGGTATTAAAAACTCAAGCAACTGTTATTATATCTGAGAGATTTAACAGTCTCAAAGAACTGTGAGTACTGCTTATACAACCAAAGGAAAACTGGGTAGAACAACTGCAAAAAAAAAGGTTTTCTCATCTGGATAACTTGCTTTTGACGTAATTAAAGGGCATTACATGTTTATTAAAGGTTTTAAAGTGTAAATGATACAAGAAAGGGAAGATGGTAGCTATTTTGAAGCAAAGGGAAAGAAAAAAATCTAAGATTATAGTAAAGTTATAAGCCTGGAAGGTGGGAAAGACTTTGGAATACCGAAGTCTGACAGAGAAACATGGGAAAAACACAAGCTTTAGTCAGAAAATTTTAGGTATGTTGTGCAAAAAGAGGCTGGAGACATCATTACTACAGCCCTGTGCAAGCTTTGTGCCTTGTTACCACAGTTTATAATTAAAGAGAACTTGGAGGCTGATGGGTCGTGATGTTGACAGCTTTTTCCTCTCCATTTGTTTCTTCATAATCTGCTGGGGAAAAAAAATCGCACAATATGAGATTTACTTAAGCTAAACTCATCTCTGTCTACTTGTGATGCTCCAAATTCATGTAAACTACTTCCACGTGTACCAATCTCTGCATAGTCATGAAGCAGAAAGCTTAATATCATTTCTCTCCCAACAGCAAATTTGATGTAAAGTGATTCTGGACATTTAGCAAGAGCAAATCTAGGGCTAAAAGATGGGAAAGTCATATTATTCACTAAATAATGATGTATTACTATGAAGTTCTACACAAATTTACCAAGGACTTGAGGTAGCATAGGCTATTACAATAGTGTTCTTGCACTGAATTTGTGGGTCAATAAGAAAAATATGAAACATTTTAAATTCTACAGTTTGCATACTTTCTTTTTACAGATTGCAGAAAATTTACAAGAAATGGTAGAAAATGGTAAATACATAAACTAAACTAAAGAACACTTCATGTCAAATGTGGTTGGTTAGCAATTGAACTATTGTTCTGGTCTGTTTATGCTTTTCTGTGTCATATATATTTAGCATATGTAACAATACTTGCTGAGTCCTAGAAACTTACAAGCAGCTTTCTGTGAATGAGGAAATAAGTAGTGAAAGAATTTCTGCTTTTTAACATTAAACTAAATCTAGCTATGGTATATATGAGGACTGGAAGCTACATCCATCCAAGCAAGTTAAATGTGCCTGGGACTAAGGAGCATTGAGGACAATTGGCACAAAACACTTATGCACACATGGCATTAGCTGTCTCAGCATGGGAAACAGATGGCAAAATATCTGGTAAGGGCAGTCACACAGCCATGCTGACTCCAGAGTGGTGCCAGTTTGAGAGTGTGCTAGCTGGTCAGGCTGCAGCATTCCCAGGCACAGTTGTAGAATCTTCCCAGTGCGCACAGTCAGGTTCCAGCACTGGGATCTGTTTTATTTCCTAGTGCAGGCAAGTGCAGAGTTCCTCTCCCCACCAGCACTCCATCTTCCAACTGTCATTAAGGGAGACAGAGAAAACACTTCTTATTGTGTATCTAATGCAGTGACTTGCTCAGGGGCGTTACTGATGACAACATTCCCTTGAATGGAAATCTGCCTCTCAACAAGTAAAATTTCCAGCAGAATCTGGCAGATTTTTATCAAGTGAACTGGATTATTGTAAGGGCTCCTAAAACTTGCAGTGCTAATCCTAAAATTACTAAACCTTCTGTAGGACATGATCTTTCAAACACAGACATAAATTCCAGGGGTGGGAGGGGGGGAGGGGGGAGTATTCTTATATTAATTTAAACAAGTGCCTTTTTGGATAAGAGCCTGGAAGACATATACATGTGAGTGAGGCTTGCACTGAGCTTCTTAATTTAAACTTTCATTTGCAGGAGGAAATAACAATTTTAGCAAGCCTATAATGTGTGTTTTCCTACTAAGTTATAAATTATGCAGTATAGTAAAGACTTGCTTCTGTTACACAGAAAGTAACTGAATAAATAACTTAGATTTCTTTTTTTTAAGTTCTAAGCATTCATGTAGCATAAATTGTCGAATTATAATAACTTTTTCCCCCTTTGAAGTCATTGGTAAAATATTCTTGCAAGATGTGAAAGAGAAAAAACATAAGGTTTGAATTTTTCAGCAGAGAAGGCTCTTATTAATTTTATCTCAGTACAATAATGGTAAAACTACAATTCTGTTTCATCTTTAATACAAGGTAGAGAAGTGGAAAGTGAATTTTCTGCCTTACCAAAGAGATTACTAATAATGAAATTACTGTCTTTTTGCAAGTATCAATTTGCTGTTTAGTAATGTGCTAACACATTGTTTCAGACTTCTATGATGTACCATACCAGAAGGGAGCAAATATGATTGTCATTTGAATTTCTGCTGCAACTCATCATGTTATATTACGTGAAATGTAGATTAAAAGCTTCATGTAGGCAGATGACGTGACACTAATAATAACAGCAACTACCCAAATCTATTTGCTTTGTAAAATAATTAATTAATTAATACCTGATACCTAAAATGATCTCTTTTTCAGTCCCTTCTCTTCTTGCCTTCCTCCAAAATCTACCCAAATGCTCTTGTGCTTCTGCTAGATGTAGAAAGGTCTGTGAAGGGTGAAGATGCTGTGTAAAGATATCATACTCCCTTTCTGTAAGCTCTCTATTTTTAAGGGGAGCAAAGAGGCTGTGGTGGGCTTTTTGACGCAAAATTACATGACAGCTCAAGGTCGCCAGTACTTACCCGAGATAATTGCATATACCATAGCTTCTTTTGCATTAGGGTCTATCAGTTGCTCCTTCTGAATTTTGACTTTATGGGCAAGAGGAGGTCAGTGGGATGTAGAAGAAGCATGTCAATGGAACTAGCTCAGCTCCTCTAAATTCTCTTCACACTCCCAGGTCACAGCTGAAAGAAGGTCTATATTAATAGTCTCAGAGATATTCATTGGCACTTCTTCTCTAAGGCAGAATGTCTCTCCAGGACATTCATATTCTCCAGAGCTTAGGATGAGCATATGAAAAATGCTAGGAGAAACATGATCTGAATGGAGAGAAGAAGCTCTTGGCTTCTGTGACAAGAAAAAGACATGCAGAGTAATGGGCACAAGAGGAGAAACATAATGTATAAGAAATATTTAGAAACTTTCTGAATAGAGAAGTGTTTCTTCATATTGGGTCATAACAAGTAAAGAAAAATACTATTATTACAGTTCTTTTCAAATTAGTCTTTACAAATGCCATCAAAATTATTTTCTTCACAACTATTTTAGCACTCATATATTATCTATTTTTTTCTTGTTAGTTATCAGACACATTAAATTCATTTTTTTTCATCGCTTTCATTACTTTTCTGAGCCCAAACCACCAGATAGCAAAAATCTGCATCAGAGACAAGGCCTTTTGCTAGACTTCAGTTAGGCTTCTGTGCCACAAGCTACCCATTTTTCTGCAACACTTTAAGTGTTGAAATCAAATAAACTGAAGTTTCCCTGAAACATCTCTCAGAAAGAATTTGTTGTTCATAATGGAAAATGAGTTTTTGCATGTCCTCTGCAGTGCATTTCAGACTTTCCCAAATGCTTCTTTTAGCAGGAGAAATTTAGCTACTTGATAGAATGAAATTTTGATATTTTATACATTTTAATTGTACAAGGAGAGCAAGAAAAAATGTTTTAAAAATCATATTAGCACTATAACTATATGTGGATGTAAAGGAAAAGCCAATTTATTTTTAACCACAGTACTTCTTGACATGAAAACAGTGCAAGTTGAAACCTTTATTATCAGAAGTATCCACATTAAGTTCCTATAAAAGGAAAGGGTAAAACAGACATCATCCTCCTTACAAAACTGAGGATAATAAGATACTTTATTTCTTACAACATACTAAGCAGTTGTTCTGGATTATGACAAAAACTACTAGGACTGGAGAACACAGAACTTGTAGGAGTCATGACTGAGCATTTGTAGAAGACCTCCTATTACACATATGTCATAATTTTCACCATTATCTGCTCTAGGTTATTTACATTCATCTCCTTACAATATTAATATCCTATGTAATTTGTTATCTTTACTTGACAGCAAAAACAGATTAGCCAACTTCATCCCAATTCACATTTTATACTGCATTGCCAATAAATTTGGCTTTAGAGTTTGGGTGAAATGAGTTACAAAGTCCCATAGTGGCTTAGGGATCTATTTTTTTACAAAAACATGTATTCTATTTTATTTTATTTTTTTTCTGAACTTCTACTGAAGGAAAAAAGAAAACAGTAGTGATCCCTTGAGATGTCATCATTTTTATTTACAACTTTTGTTTTACCCAGAACTAGATTGTTTCTTCTCTTATTATTAGCATACCACCATCTTTTTATTTTGTTTTTATAAATATGTTTAGAGTCACAACAATGCACTGACTGCAGTTGCTGAAGTTGCTGAGGTATGTGTTTCTGAATCAGAGAGCTGTTAGCCCTGAAGTGTTCCAAGGTCTTCTAGAAGCTGTCAAGTTTTTTAATAGTTATCAAAACCCCCCTTGGTTTCTTCTCCAAATAATGTAGCTATTGTGCAAGAAAATGAGACAGTTCTGGGAGAGGAAGTAGAAAAGGGCTACACAATTAAATCTAACACCCCAAAACCTGAAACTGTTTGTATGAACAGAACAGAGTGAAGGTATAACAGATGAACAGGTGCACAACTTGGTCTAGGCTTAAATGTTAATTATATTAAAACAATCCTGTGTCAGTAAACCAACTCCTGGCTTTAACAATACTCATCAGGTGAAAACAGATTTCAGAAAGCATAGCCTTGTTACTAAATGTAGACAGATGGTCCCTCTATTTACCATCATTTCTTCCACCGGTTCCCCAAACAGCCTGAGGAAACTGTGTTTACCAATATCTCCTCAGATAGCTTTAGCAAGCAGAGCACTACCCATCAGTATCAGAATCACAGTCCTCTCTTTCATATCATATTTTGAGCACATCCAGTAATCTGACCTGTCACAGGCACCAGCCAAGTGGAAATGACAGTGAATGACAGTAACAGACCAAATAAGATGGCTGCCAGGAGTGCAGAGAGATCCAGGGACCTCAACTGAACCACAAATCCATTAAACGATTTAATTTTGTGTATCCAACTGTGGGGGATGTTTAAAAGAGGAGAGAGAAATGTACACACACAAAATAAAAGCATGTATAGCAATAAATGTCAAGAAATCAAAGTACTCTGAGGAGAAGTTAATCTTATATGCTTGATTATTCCCTTTTTTGGAAGATGCTACAAAATTTACATGCACATGGAATAAACTGTTCTGTAATATGATCTTACATTTTGGAAAATTATTCACAAATGAAATTGGTTTTGACTGGTAATGCAGAACAGTAAAAAGCTACCATGTTCCATGAAAATAGGCTAGTCAACTTGATTTTTGTTTGAAGTCAGCTACCTATCACTTTCACTTTCTGGCTGGCACTGCAGTAGCTGAAATGCAGAAAGAATGTATTTTTACTTGAATTAAAGGTACAGTTTCATTCATATATACTTATTTGATCCAGTCTCAGCCTTGCATCTCAAATGAAACCTCAAAAGCAAAAATGGTATTAAAAAATATAGCATAACGTCATATATATGCTTTTAGTTACTGTAAAACTTCATTTTTCTTTCCATCCACTCTATCAAAGGCTAGTTTGCCTCATTCTATACTAATTATTTAAAATGCAGTTAAATGTAGTTAAAAAAACCCTAAATCCCAGGGTATGCCTATGCTGTGCTTTCTGAGCAAGGAGGTGAAATGAAGATCTATTGTCACCTCCTTTGCTTTGTCAATAGCATGGTTTTGATACGGGATGAACCTGGGCATTAACTTATCCCAAAGTAAGGTGTTAAATATCAATGATGATTAGGCACTATTCCTTCAACGACATAAACTTCTTGTAGCTGGGAAAAAAAATGTTTGTACACAGGAATTAGAAAAGGTGTTTTACTTTTTGCTTAGAAAGTGAGAGATTTTTCTTTAATTAGCAGCAGCCAGATGTTCTGAGTTGAAAAGAAAGTCAGCAAGAATTACTCTTTTATAATTTTTCAGTTTATAAGAGAACCCAGATCAAATACACCTGTATAGTGTAGCTGCAATGTAACTGATAGTACTCCATAGAGCACCCCAGACAAGGGTATATTTTAAGGCTAGACACTCATTAGGTGAAGGTTAACAAAGCCTCTGCAAAGCCACATAACTGTGTGATCACACTATGTAACATGTGCTTTGGTTAATAAGCAGCGTCTTCCTCACAGTGTAAACTCATGACTATGTTAGATCATTGAATTTGTTCTTCTGAATAACAAAGGTAAAGAATTTTGTCCAAGGATCCCTGCCTTTAGCCAAGGAACTTGCAGGGAATTGATTTCTTTCTAGTAGTTTTTTCTTTTAAACTAGTTCATTCTGTGAGAGGGTTTTAATTGTTACCAAGCAGCTCAAAAAACCCCAGCCCTGTAGGAAAAATACAATTTTGCTTTAAATTGATCAACTTCCCAGTTGTCAGCAAAAGGTCTCTCAGCCAGACTTTCTTACCTTTTGAAAAAAATTGCATGTCACTGTGGTATGTCAAATGGCATATTCTTTGCTGCATTTTCATAATATGCCACTAAGTCAAAGGATATATTTCTAATGTTTTGAATGCAGGCCAAAACCAGCCTTATGGTTAGACTGAATTGGATTCAAGAATGTGCTGCATCAATATTAGTCTGTGTTCATTTAGAAGCTTGAGATAAGCACCAGACTATGCTTGGAGGGGTAAAAATGCAAAATGAAACACATAATTGCTTGCAATTGATGAACATTTATTCAATCCTTTGTACACAGCTGTGGGCAGATATGCTGGTTGCAAGGCTTCTTTCTCCTCAACCGTCTGCTGCAAGGCCAGTAACTCTCAAAGGTACCCGAAGCTTGAACAATTCCTACAGCATGGTGGGTGCATCACGCACTCCTGTACCTTGAAGTGGGACATGAAGTTCACAAACAGGAAGCAGGTTGGGTTTTAGCGCAATCCATGGCATGACCTATTGTGCAAACACCAGCAAAAGAACATAGAAGAATAAAGGTGTTTTTTTCTTCTCCTGTATTCTGGCTGTCCAATAGAGCTGAATATACTGCCTTATATAACTTTTTAATTTCTCTGAGTATATGCAACTAGACACACAGATATTAATTTATTTTATCCTTACTGAAAGCTTTGCGCTAGTCTAAAGGAAAGCTTTGCATTGTTATAAAATTAAAAAAAAAAAAAAAAGGAAAAGGTAAAACTGAGGTTATTTTCATAAGAATCTTATGGAAGTTTGTTACTCATTTCCCAAAGAAAATATGAAAATCTTCATTATGAAGGGCCTGGAGAATCTCCCATATGAGGAAAGGCTGAGAGAGCTGGGACTCTTCAGCCTGGAGAAGAGAAGACTGAGAGGGGATCTTATCAATGTCTATAAATATCTGAAGTGTGGAGGACAAATGGATGGGGTCGGACTCTTTTCAGTAGTACCCTGTAACAGGACAAGGGGCAATGGGCAAAAACTGAAACACTGAAAGTTCCAGACGAACTTTAGGAAAAAATTATTTACTGTGAGGGTGCCAGAGCACTGGGACAGGCTGCCCAGAGAGCTTGTGGAATCTCCATCTCTGGAGATGTTTAAAACCCACCTGGACACTTTCCTGTGCAACCTGCTGTAGGGAACCTGCTTTGGCAGGGGGGTTGGACTAGATGATCTCCTGAGGTCCCTTCCAACCCCTACGATTCTGTGATTCTGTAATACCAGCAGAGCAAATAAAACTGCTCAGTCTTACAGAAAAGGAACTGCAACTACTGCTGTTCACTTCCTTTTAGGATGTTGGAAATACTGCCCTATTTCAACGAGCAATATGGAGTCTATCATTAGATTCAGAAATACTTCTGTCCATGGACTTTTCTTTCTCAATACCAGATTTGCCTGTGTGTATTTGCCTGTGTTTTCCTTTTTATGGAACTATAAATTAAGCCCTCAGAATGACCATTTACACTTTGATGCATACTTATCAATATAAACATATCATTTCATAATTGATTCTGAACTAATTAGCAGTAATTAGCTGTGTCTGTCAAAAATATCAGCAGTCATTTAGAGTATATTACTTGTCTGTCAAATATATTTTAAAGAAATTTTGATAGCATTTCTGGTTCCAATTAACAGAAAATCAGAATCTTGCTGTAATTTTTGTGCATGTTATTCTAACATATGTGAGGAAGGGTCTATATGCATATTTATGGAAGAATATTTCCAGCTGTGCTACTAATATTATAGTGGCTTGAATCAAGAAAAGTGCATTATTATCACGTGGTTAAACCATAAAGAGCTGAACTAGAAATACAATAGCCAGTGAGAGAAATAGACATATATAAACTACTTTATTAAATCCTAAAGTAGAATTAGAAAATTTAATTTAATTTTCCCTTTCTTTAATGTATAAATTTTATGATACTACTGAGTCTGTGGCTCACAAATAATTGCCTAGCAGTATCTTCGAAGTAGAGTTTTTGTAAATGGCTTGAATTTTAGGTCCAAACTGGGTGATGGAGTTGTACCTAGATTAGTCTTCAAAGGATATTTTTCCAACCTGTGAATGTTATCAATATCAGGCTGAGAATTTGATCCTTTCCATGTTGTGCTTACAGTTGAAGCTTCATTAGAATTATGAATAAATGAGAAATAAAGCAATTAATGACAAAGTACGTACAGTTATTCTAGATTTATACTTGCTCTTGTATGCCTGCATAGTTAGATGGTGGTAGCTAATATTCTGACTACACATATAAAAATAGAGTACTTCAACAAATAAATAAGTACCATCAACTTTTTCAAAGATGGGAATTCTAAGAAAAACAACGCTTTTCCAAGGAGCACTAGTACAGCTATGGGGCAGGAGGCCACAGAAACTTCCTTTCTAACATGGACTGAGTCGATGAAAGTCACCTACCATTCCCTTCTATTGCTCTGTGTCAAAAACATGCTGAGAAGGAATAAAAGAGAGAGATTGGGAGGTGATGCCTGGATATGGAACCCATGTTCTAAAAGGGACAGAGATGGAATGGGTGAAGATAGGTCAAATTCAAGGTAAAAACACTGCTGTTTTATGGACTCAACAGCAAATTTTGCATGGAACTACACTGCTAAGAACACTTAAGGGAAGAGCTGGAAAAATCAAAATAAGAAATACACGCCCAGAAGCAGCTCAAGTTTTTTGCCATACTGGGCTTTTTCAAGGTGAACCTGTGGCTGCCTTTATAGGTAAGAGCACATTTTATGCTCCAGAATAATCAAATTATTTTGTACATGAGAGTGCATTTTTTTCTTTTCAGCATTTTTTAGCAAAGGAGAATGGTCTGGTTTCTGATCATGAAGTCATTAATGAACATCAGATCATTAGAAAAATCAGGAAGGAAATCCCCTTTCAGAGTAGGAAAAACAGGTACTTAGTGGGTAAACAGATTTACAAGGCTTCTTCCTAAGATCATAGAGTGTGATATTACCTGTCAAAGGTGAATTATGGTTTTTTTGTTTGGTTTTTATTACCTTTTTCTGAAAAAAGTGAATCTCCTGGGTTATGGTTCTGTCTCTGAGGAGTCTACAACACTCTAGAGATTTAGATGGAGTTAAATGTTTTGTTGCTAGGTTTATCGGAAACCACAAGAGCAAAATAATACACCATCCTCTAATTTCAACAATGACATGAAATGTCAGTGCTTCTCTTCAGGGATTTGCCAGCAGAAACATGTCCATAAAAATGTGAAATCAGATCTTGAAGGCTGAACGTGACCCTGGAATATAATTGGAAAAAGCTGTACAGATTCTGGGAGAAAGGTATTTCCAGAAGTAGAAAATACACTTTTTTTGAAACTTTTTTTTTTTTTAATGCAAACATGCTAAAAGACTGAGCCCCTGAAAGCACATTCTGAACCCCTTCCTCATTCTTTTTCCATGTTTTGAATTAAAGCTTTGCTTAAATATTAAAACAGATTAAAAGAACTGTCTCAGAAAAAAAAAAACAAACCAACATTCTCATAACATAGAGTCATCCAGAAAAAAAGGAAAAAAAAAAGTCAACCAGTTTTGGGTTTTTTTTTTAAACATACCTGATGAATTTATTGTAAAAACAATAACAATTCCTTAGAAAATAGGCCAGTACAACAATATGAACAAAAAAGAGACCAGGATGCATACAGTTTATCATCATTTGTCAGGTTTTTTGCACATTTCTCCCATACAAAATACCTGGTTTTCTAAGCTTGCAGATGAAAACACCTTAGGACTTTAACTTGCATTTACACACACTTGCTAATTTACTTAGCACACTGATAGTTTAAGATGGCACAGCATGAACTGTTTGTTATTTTTCTCCCTTTCCTATGTCCACATGTTGATAAAAATGGTAAAATGAAACATATGTTCACAGCACCACGTGAAGCATAAAGGTTCATCTTAAGCTACCCATCTCCTCAGACAACAAAGAGAGAAGCATGAACTGACACTGCTTTCCAGGAGCACCCATCTTCAGTACAGAATATTTTCCTAATGAATTTTCTGACTCTTGCTTAATTTCCTGCTATTTATTAAAAAAAAAAAAAAAAGTCTACATCTTCAAGCTAAAAATTATAATACAATAAGCTAATATAATGCTTGCAATTTTTTAATAAAGTAACTTAATGTCTAAACAATTGCTTCTAGGTGTAATTAAGGGGTTAGATACATATCCCATTTGCATAGCATCAATGCTGCTGTGGTGGTAATAGCTGTTTTGAAGCTTATTCACTGCTTCTCATGGTTTTCATTTCATTAAAACTTGAGTATCATTATATATTGATTCACTGAGATGTTTGATTTAAAACCAGTCTAGTCCCAGTTCACTCAGAAAACCTGCTTTTCTCACTCCCTTAATCTGGGAGAACTTTGATGAATACGTCCTTAAGTGTGGGGAGGGGACCCACTTGCAGAACTTGCACTGATTTTCTTCTTTCATTCATCTTAGCCCTGTACTGGAGACTACACAAAGGAGAAGAAAGATTACTAATGAAGGTACCTCTGCAGACTGTTAGCTGACATGACCAATGAGCAAAAAAATGAATGGCATGAAGGAAATGGTATCTAATAGCAGCTAAGCATGTCTCCTCACTCAAGCAATGCTGTGTCAGGGACAGATGAGGTGGTTATTGGAGAAAGGGCACAAATCCACAGTGTGATGCAGTGTGGAGGTAGGACTCTAAGGAATGAGGTTAAAGCTGGGTTAATTGCACCTGCCTCTGAGAAGGACTAGCAAGTGTGGGTAAAGAGTCAGTCTAATGTGGCTGTAATGCTTTGAGCTCAGGAACTAACAGCTAAAGCTAAGTCAAGGTATCACTGCACACTGCTGTGTTCACAGTGTTGCTATATTCTCACAATCTCAACCTGCTTTTTGTGACTAGAAACTCTTAAACTCAAAGCCAAAGGTCTGAGCCACAGATCCTTCCCTGTGGATGAGAACGCTAGGGAGAGAATTAGAGCCTTTCCCTCCCTCCGGTCTCTTGCCTCTCAGTTTCATATTTCTGCTATTTTCCTGTTGTGTAACTACATACTGAAAATTATTCAGAATAGGCAATGAGTCATTATTTCCTATTAAACATATCTAGAGAAGTAGAGATAATGTTTGTACTTTCCATGATGATACTTACAGACCACATCCGGATCAAACTACAGATTTGGTACCCTGTGTAATTATATCCTGCTTAGATCTTGCTGACATTATTTAAATAGGGGGCCAAACAACAACTTTCCTAACTCCTCCTTCCCTCAGACAAGATATGGATCCAAGAGAGAACCAAAGAATTTTTGGCTCCCTCTTGCTTCTGAATACTTGTGATCATTGGTACAATACAGAATCTGCTGTTAGGATGTCTTTTCGTGGCTGTGACTCCCATTTTATTTATCATATACTACATTCTAACAGGTTTATCTTCAATTTATGGAACATTTTGGTTAAGTGCATGGTAAACCACCGAGGAAGTCTATAACTTCCTTTGAAGTCTTTCTGGAGCCAAATGTTTATGTTTAATTATAAATTGCTATCCTCTTTCTTTCCATTTGAAATTCTCCAACTGTTCTAATTAGGCTTCCCCAAAGGTCAGAGAATATTAACAATCTGGGCATAGCCTGGCTTTTTGAAGTACTCAGAAATCTACTGTTAGTGCTATTTGAGGAAACACAAGAGAAACCCAGCTGCCCTGGCTAGCATAGAATAATTAATAATAATAGCTATGTAGTGATGACAGATCCAGGTTAATTGCATATTAATTAAAGGCTATAGTAAAGCAAATGACTGTTTGCATTTGAAATAATGGCTTGTGGCCACAGCAACTCACAGAAAAGTGCTCTACCCTCTTGGTAAGTGCTCAAATGGGAATGCAATTCATTTGAGACACGTACACGTCATCTAGTCTGAGAAGTCAAGAACTTTGAGAAGTTAGCTGCAGTGAGACAGTGTTAGTTGTTAACAGAGGAGAGTTTGATACTAGCTGAAGTTAAGTTCTGAAAGAGCAAATGGAGAGAGTAGCTGGCAGAGCTGGGAGTCAAATCACAAGGTAATTAATAGACAGTGCAGAGTATGAGGAACTATTCAACATGAAGAATCAGATCTTTAGTTATGGGCAAACAGGAAAGGAGCCAGGAAGGGAGTTCCTCAGTTAGCTACTCCTGGATGCTTAAAAAGGAAATTAAGGAGCTAGTCAGTCAAAGGATGACTGGCTGAAAACAGAGTGCTGGCCAGGTAAGAACTATATTAGAACTCAGTGCTGTTCAGAAAACTAGTTTGAGGCTTTACTTGAGGGGTTTTTCACTGCACTGTGTGTGAGATAAAGTGAAAGGGATAGCAACTATTTCTGGGGAGGAAGAACATCTGATACATTGAGTAACCAAAAGCTAAACTGAACACTCTGAAGAACTTCTCATGCTAGTACATCTGGGGAAATAGTAAAGATGTCCAGAAAGACAACTTGCAGTCAGGCACTAATCGTAGTTTGCCATCCTGGATTTCTCCTGTGTCTGATTCTTATCAGACTTTGGCCACACCCAAACTAGAGCCACTCCTTTGACAAGAGGGAATAAATTAATATAGGAACTGAGAGAAAAGAAGAAAGAATTTGGTTTGTATCTAGAGGTTAGATTCAAATATAGCTGAAATTCAAAGGGGGTTTGATTATATATGATTTTACTTACAGAACAATTCAACAGAGAAATACAAAATCTGAAATAAAATACAAAAGCAGTGAAATGAAATAGTCCTCTAATTAAAAAAGAACCATTATAATGATACTTATTTGTGTTCGGTTTTAGCTTACAGTCTCTAATGACATCCCTTAAGGACCAAATCTCTCCCCTAGATCCTTGCTAGAATGCATAGTCATGTAGTCCTTCTATTTAAAGTAGGACTGAGTCTTCCCTCTAAAACAGTAAAGGATGTCAGAGAGGATTTTCCCTGGAATGCCTCAACCTGGAAAAGAGATCAATATCCATTCATTGTAGATACAGATGGGATGAGAAGGATTTCACAGTAGACAACTTCTAATCCTAAAATTCTAACCTTTGCACACAACTGCAACTACTATAGCAGATCATAATTGTGGGGGATTTAATACTAAAAAAAAAATAAAAATAAAAATAAAATCTGTGCATTGGATATTTCCTTATGTGCATTTTAGTGTTTTATCATTTGATTGAATTAAAAAAATAATAAAGTAATTTAAAATTATTCTGTGCCACACTGGAATAGGCAAAGTAATATCCAACTGATTAAGAAGTTATGAATATTCTAATTAATATATCCTATAGAAAAAAACAAAACAAAACAAAACACTTTGTGGTTGGCTTTCAGAATTTCTCCTGATTGGGCAAAATACTTAATCCAAATCAAATTTTATAAGGATGCTCCATTAATCCCGTTTTTATAGTCCAAACTAATGTATACTTTAAATACAATTGTGTTGGTACTTAGTAATAAAGAAAGTAATAATTGAATTAGAGTCATTAGAGTTTCAGAAGATTGGGCCATATAAAATTGTTTAGTCAAAATTAGTCTTTAAAAAGGTCTTTTTTAGCCAGAAAAATAAGCTATACTAAAGTATTTTCCTGTGTAAATCTAGTAATCTTTATCAAGGGGCTAGACCTGCAGCTGATGTTAGTTGACATTGTAAATGGACTTCAGCAGTGTAATGGTGACTGATAACAGGTGAACAGTTGGTCCAAACTGATTATCAAAATACTAAACACATTATATGTCTTATATAGGTAGGTTGTTTTGTCTGGAAAACTCTACAGCACCAACTGCAGCTTTTTCTACTGTTTTATCATGGCCTCTTTTTTTTCAAGATAAAAAGAAGTGACTCAAGATTTCTTCTTGCAGTTGATCTGCTGAGAATTTGTTTTAAAATAATTAATAATAGGATATTCAGTTCTTTTAGCAGCTTATGTGAACACAAACTATGGGGTCAAAATTTAAAAAAAAAAGTGACAAAAGTCTAGGATCTAAGTAAAAGTGGCAAGCTTATTTAAGCAGAAGGGAAAATTATAGTTTTGCTGTTCAAGGCATTTGAGGTATATTTTTTCTGAGGAATAAGATGTTCACCAAAAAAAAAAAAAAAAAAAAAAAGAGAGAAACCTGAAACCCACTGAGGCAAATAATGAAGAGTAAACAGTTATAGCTAATATTAAGAAACTGCTTCTACAGGGCAGGAATTTAAAAAATCACGTCTGAAAGACACAAAGAAAAGCACCACCAGGGAACAATTTAATGATAAGGTAAAACAACAACAATATCCATCTGTCCTCCAAATTTCTGAACAGTTAGAGACGCATACTAAAAGCAATGGTTTACAAGCCTGGAGGCATGTGCTGCACCCTCTCCTTCTGCCCCCCTCCCCCAGGAAAAAGGATTTACAGTGCCACAACCTCAAAAATGCTCTAAGGGGTGAGTTTACGAACACAGTTTTCTTTTTGGCTACATAAGTAACAAATATAGCACTAACCAACAGATTTGAGCCCAGAAGAATTATTAATGCAGAAATTGATGCTCTAGTGTGCCAGGTGTGAAGGTCAGGAGAAGTGAAAGCCAGGGCAGCTGACCCAAGCTGACCAACAGAAGTATTCCATACCATAAATGTCACGCTCACTATAAATTGGAAAGTTTGCTGGGGATATTGCTCTTAGTTAGTGGTTGCCATCCCTGAAGGGTCTTACCTGTAATTCTGCTCTCCTGATTGCTGTGACCATCACACTTTTGTTGGCTGAGTATAACTTTGTGTATTTTGTATTAGTATCAATATTAGTTCTTATTATTATTTCATTAAATCTGTTTTCATTTCAACCCTTAGGTCTCCTTTCCTTTTCCTAATTCCCCTTCTCAGGTGGGGAGGGGTCATTGGCTGACAGAACAGCTTAATAAATGAAAACAGCAAGGAACATATCAGGAAAAAAAAAACCAACCCCAAAACCAAAAACCAGCCTGCAAGCATATTAGACTTTAGGAAGAAATTCTTTCCTGTGAGGGTGGTCAGAGACTGGCACGGGTTGCCCAGAGAAGCTGTGGATGCCCCCTCCTTGGAAGTGTTGAAGGCCAGGCTGGATGAGGCTTTGAGCAACCTGGTCTAGTGGAAGGTGTCCCTGCTCATGGCAGGGGGTTTGGAACTAGATGATCTTTAAGGTCCCTTCCAACCCAAAACATTCTATGATTCTACAATTCTATGATATTAGGATAACTAATAGGACACAAAGTCACTGGTGGTAGATGAGGGACATGTAGAAATTCACTTCAGAAAACATAAAACCCCTACCATTCTGTGATTCTGTGAAAGCAAATTGAGAGCTCTCCAGGAGAAATCACCACCTATTAGTTGTCTAACAATCACCTTTTGAAAGTACTCACCTAAGTAGCACTTTAACATGCAAAACAGAGTTACACCACACTGGGACCATCTTCACCGGATACACCATTTGTAATGAGATGCTTTTACTGGACTTAATCAGAGGGATTTTTTAGAAGGGCTTGTCCTTAGAAGTTGGCTTCAGTCTATCAGACTAGTTACCACAGAAATATGCACGAACCTTAAATAAGAGAATACCAAGCCCCACCAGGATATTTAAGATATTTACCCCAGTTCACTAAACTAACAAAGCATTCCTGTGAAACCCCAGGCTATACCTCAGCTGAAATTAATGAACTGCTGTGTGGGCTTCACTGCAGCTGCTAACAATACTGAGCCTTCTTTTAGGACCTTCTGTTGGACCTGTGTAAAACCTGGGTGCCTGATGATGCTTTGAATCAGAAGAACAAACCAGACCAGAGAAATCACATGAGGTAGTATAAGAAACTACTGAGAATGAAAAAACCACATTTGCATTGTTCCTGGTAGTTCAACTCAAGGTATAGTAGAAATAAAATTGTTAATGCTTGTACAATAGATTAAAGTAACTATAATTCTGTTCAAAAAATTTCTTTAAACCTGCACTAAAGGGTTTAATGTACTTCCAGCACAGCATGTCAGGCTCTTACTTTGTTCTGCTTTTTGAAAGAAAGGTTTAGGCTAACAGTTTCTTCTCTCACACCTGGTGTATTGTGATTGCTACTGCAGAATTTGAAGATTTCCACGAAATGCTGGCAAGCCTCATGATTCATACCAGATTACCTGGTTATATTTACCACTACCTGCAAAACTGATGCTGAGCATTTGTGAATCCAACCTGAAATGGCACTTAATGCTGGAGAAGAGTTACTCCTGAGTTTGACAGAACAAAAGGATAAAACCTCTTTTAAAAGAAAACTTGCTATCGGTTAGATTTTACACACTGGATTTTGAACCTGCTATAGAGTTTAAGGAAATATTGTAATTTGATTTCAGTTTGGTTACTTTGATTTCATTTCTGTGGTGGGTAGGCCTTAGGTGGCTGATAGACACCACCCAGCTGCTCTGTCCCTTCTCCTCCTCAAAGGACAGGAGGAGAAAATAAGATGAACAGCTCATGGGTAGAGATAAATACAGGGAGATCACTTACCAGTTACTTTTGCAGGCAAAACAGACATAACTTGGGGAAATATTAATTTATTACCAATTAGAAATAAAGCTGGATAGTGAGGAAAAGACAAG
>NW_010293598.1:0-29732 GCF_000700745.2 Antrostomus carolinensis
GGGAAGGGGAAGGGGAAGGGAAGGGAAGGGAGAGACATAAAGACTTGATCCTCTGACAGTATAGAGTTGCTTTTCTGGAGTATCCTGCCAATGACACTGCCATTGAGATTTCCCAAAATACTTGTTAACATCTCATATCATGACATCTTAAAAGGTATCATTACAGTCTATCATGTTGTGATTTGTAGAAAAATAGTATGTAACAGACGTTTCTGTGGAGATTATAATGACCTTAGTGTCAATGGGAAGATCACAGACCTTTCATGTGTATATTTTCTGGCATAAACAAAACTTAAGGACAAAATAAGATGAGGAAATATAAATGGTTAAGTGGACGAAGATAAAAACCTGCATTCCAGTTTGAATTTTTTAATAACCTTCTTCTTGCTAGAGGACTCTTTCACATGTGTGTATGTTCTGAAACTTCTAGGATAAACACAGCAAAATGGATCACTGAAATCTGGGTTGCACCAGACCTATTGGACCACTGAACTTACACCACTCACTTGTAAAAATGTTAACTCATCTGTTCATCAAACCACATCCCTTTCCGCATTCAAGTCACTTGTAAATTCTCTTTATTCTTATTTTGCATTTATTGTCCTGCTACTCAAATTTTTCTAAGAGTAATTTGACAAGTATCTGGCTTTAGTATTCCCTTTTTCCAGTTTCTCCCCCTTGAGAAGGCTCCTGTGTATAGAACCAGCTATGATGACTGCTGTTGCTCCTGAAGAGGTACTCCAATAGCATGCATCCTAACAGGATTGTAAATTATTTTGGGGTAAATAATGAATTAGTCAATCATTTTCTCTTTATTGAATTCTATAAAAATTAAGAATTCTGTGGGTTTCTGATACCTCCAGCTTCACCATGTCCTGCTCTGAGTTCAGTGGAGGGGAACACAAACTTTTGTTCACAAACTGCATGTTACAAGACAGAGACAGTCACTTTAATGAGCATTGACTGCCTTAATTTTGTGTTTTCTGAAGCACTAAACTGGCTTTAGTAGCATGTCTTAGGGAATAATTTGTTACACCTAAACTCGGTCATAACAGTAGATTCACTGCACTTTTTGGACGTATCTTATATTCTTAAAAAAAAAAAAAGTTTCAGTCTTTAAAAACGACAATAAGACCAAAAAAGCATGAATGCTTCATTGAGATATTCCCTTCAGCCAGCCAACAAAACTGCCTTGGAAACCTAAGGACTAACTTACTGGTCAGTTAAAACAAGCCAGTTATAAGTGGTCAGTTAAAACAAGCATTTTGGAGAAGGATGTGTGTGCTTATGTGATGCAAGATTCTCTGGTGTGAGCAGTTATCTCCTCTTTTTTTTAACTTTTAGCTTTTTAGCTAGTGCTGTTAGTGTCTCTAGCTTTACCAAATGCCAAAGAAGATGTTGCAAGACAGAACAAAAAGCATGAGGCAGCAGTTCAAGTGCTGACGGATGTGAGCAAAGCAAGTGGTGACAGATAAACAAAGGAGGAGTTCCAGGAAAGAACCAAATGAAAGAGCTTTTTGAAAAATAGGCAAGGGTGTGTGCGCACTCTGCACACGATTTGCACTGCCTTACTTCATTCTATTCATTTCTATATTTTCCACTTCTTCTATGGAAAAGTACTCTGGAGCCATTGCCTCAGACAATAACCTTTGCAAAAATGTTCATGCAAAATTATCATCTATTATTGTTAAATTCCATTAAATACTTTTAATTATTTCCCAGTCATTAACTATCTGAATCCAAACAATCTATGTGGTTAAATGTAAACAAAGTATTTTCAACCCACAGACTACTTCTAAAGGGCTAGGAAAAGCTAACAAAAAAAGACAAGCTTGTTGCCAAAGGGTTCATTTTTGTCACAGAGCAACCTCCACTTGAAAATATTTAGGGATCTGTGTGCAGAAAAAAAGGTGAAAATCACTGATGTAAATGATACCAGAAGAAGCATTACTCTTTTTGCATGGTTAAGGGCATACCCTTTTTGCTTATTATTCCAGGTTCTTTGTGAAGTGCCAATAGCTGTACTTGGCATTGTACAATATTCATACAGCCTCAGGAGAAAAGAACATGTATTGAAAGGGGACAGTTGAAAAATAGACACTGTGCCTTGAGAAGCACAAAGGAAGTTATAAGTAGGAGGGTTGACATTTTTTCTCTTCTTTTATCTTCTCTGGACAACATCAAAAAAGAGGCCTTCATTTTGAAGATTTACAATAGGGCATTTTAGAAAAGATCGCTTCATGCTGTGACACTATGCAAGCGAGTCACCATGTTATAGGTCTTGCAAAAAAACCTGTGGCTCAATTTGCATTGCTAATTATAAGTAACCATAAACACAGAATTGCAGTACATTGTTGCTTCCACTAGAGGGGTCAATTGTTCCTGTATGATAAATACTTTGCCAGAGGACTGGTTAAGTGGATCCCCTCTTAATACAACCAGGTAAGAGCCACTTTTTTCCCCCATCTCTAACAAACAAACAAAAAATTATTTGCCTTAGTAGCAAATGAACAGACAGCTACTGGACTTGCATACAGTGCTTGTTTTACAAAGCCCACAGAATGGTGGGCTTTGTAAAACAAAGGCTTGTTGTGATGGCTTGTACTGCCATTTGAGATGGCAAATACGGCTTGACTTCAGGGTGTGCTATAAGCTTAGCGTCTCTTCCACCTTTGGAGCTGCATTATTTATTATTGGGGTAAATTGGAAGATCCGCTGAAAGAATGGTGACATTAAAGGCAGGATTTGGAGGATGCTACTCTAAAGGGGATTTACTTGGCTCTAGAAGCAGCCCTGCAGAAATCAAGGTGAATGAAGCGAATGCAGTCTCCCTAAAAATCTGCACGTAATACCTACCCAGGACATCACAGTCAGAAAACACTTCTGATTATTTTTAACTTGCAGGCTTTTCAGTGGTGTTATTTGTCTGCAGAAATCTTTCAAGTAACCCTTAGTTTTTGCTTTGTTTTGAGAAGCACTCAGTTATAAAACAGCCTAGTAGACAGAGTCATGCTAAGACTCCCTGTTAGAATCCCTGTTTTGTATTTGGGGAAGAGATGAGACACAGGCCCAGTTTTCCTCTATTTATTCCCTCTGCTTTTCCGAATCGGTTCTTAACTAGGCACCTGCTGCAGCAAGTCAGAAAGCATTGGAGGAAGAGGAAATGGAAATGCTGCAGTACAAAGTATGGTTAATAATATTTATTAATGCATGCAGAGAACTGTTAAATTAAAAAAATTAATGGAGGTCAAAAGCCAGCTTCTAATTCTCTTCAGGCAAAAGAAAGAATTTATTAAAAAGAAGAAAAGGTATCCACAGAGAAACTTTCCCCATTTGCTTTATGTGCATGAAATATAGACATCATCTTGACATTCAGTTGATGAAAGAGAAGAAAAGAAACTAAAATTAACAGTCTGGCAGTTAACATTAGCCACATTATGGGAGGGGGGACAAAAACTCAGTACACTGTGTTTGATAGAGACTTTTCTAGAGATCTGTTAAAGTTTGCAGAACACCATTTCCTAAGAAATCATTTACAGACCAGCTTTCATCATACTGTATCTTCTGTACAGATAATCTTGGCATGGCATTATTTTACACACTGTAGTTAGCTGAAAATCTGAAGAAAGGATATCCAGATCTTCTAGCTGTGTAGATCTGACACAAAAAAATGGAGCAGAGAGGAAAAGAGTCAGAAGCATGCATCAAACATGCCTTTTGTTACTGGAGGCATTCTTCTCTGCTGACAAAAAATACTTGTTTAAATTTTCACATCACTACAAGATTCAGGTGTAGCTGATCAAATAACCTGAAGCTGCCTGATAAATAAAATAAATTCCCAGAAAACACCTCAAGTATTTTTTAATTTTCTGTGTGCTGGAAACATGATTCTCAGTATGGTTCCCCTGCACAATCCGTATGAGGACAGAAAAAGGAAGATTGTTTGAACCAGTTGCTACATTTTACAGGGAGAGTTTGCAAGGAAAAAAAAAGTTTAAAAAATGCCACCGTTCTGCTGCCACTGAACCCAATTGCAAATGTCCATAGTTTTCTCACAGAGATGTGCATTAGGAAAATTTAAAGGCTGGGCACTGCTTGGATCTTTTGTAATCTTTTGAAAGAAGGGATTTGTAGAGGCATTGGGCAGGACCCTCTGCACAGAGATGAATTTCACCCTGGCAACAAATCAGAACCCTTGTCTCAAACACGGGATTTTTTATTTTTTATTTTTTTTTTAACCTGTAGCTGTCCTGAACTTTTTCTGCTTCACTAGTCTTGTTAAAATCTGATATCATTTCCCCTGATATTAAACCCCAATTTATCATTTGCTCAAGACCACACAAGGTTTCATCCTGGGAGTAGGTTTTTTCCTTTATCCATTTCCTTAAAAATATAATTATCCTTTTGAAAGAGTTTGCTGTGATCGAAGGTGTTCCTGGATTCATGAACACACAGGAAGATGAGGATCTTATGTACTAATTATAATTACAAACAATTAAATGTGAGACCTGAGACCCTGAGCAGAGCTTTAAGAGGTAAGAAAAAGCACTGGTAAGAAACATAACAAACTGCAAGGAGCACTCCAAGTTCAGTCATGTACAAAATTTACAACACGACTGAAGGGCAGGTCTATCTTTTCACTTTCTACTTTGGCTTGTATTATTTAAAAAGTTATGTTTTAAATCCAGAAAAATAAGATCTGCATTCATTAGCTTACAACATCTTTAGCAGGACCTCTTGTCTCCAGCTCAGCACTGTGCTAGCACAGTTACACAGCTCCTACCCTGGAACTGGCTTCTGCCTGAGCACTTTGGAGAGTAGAAGGAATATTCCACCACAGACACATCTTGTATAGGTTCTCCCCCACCTTTTTAGTCTCCAAATAACCTCACCCAAAAATATTGAACTGAAGGCTATTATCTAGTTAATCATCAAACAAAAGTTTTTTCACAAAAATTATATGAAGAGCTATTCATAGCTATTCAGGCTCCCTGCAAATGTTCTAATCCAATCTGTTGTGTAAATATTACAGCCGGGGCTGAGAGGGAATATATGTGTATTGTATGCAATGATAAAGCCGCAGCGTCGGCCTGGATGTGCACAGCTGTACATGCAAGGGAAGCCTTGTAAAATGGCAATGGGTAACCACTAGTGTCACCCATGAAGTCATGGGCATTTCAGGGCATGAGGAAGCCATCTAAGATCATGCTTCTATGTCATTTTTTAGAAAATCAGTAACTCTTGGGGCTTTTCTGCTTCTGCAGCATTGTACATCATAGAGCCTCTAGATTATACTTAATTTTTTATGAATCGAGTACTCTTTCACAAATGAGGCATTTTTGCACTCCCACATCTTATCAGTATTTGGAGAGGTAACATCAGGAGATAAACCATCCTAGTCGAGCTGTCTTAATTTAATGTCTGTTTTCCCTATGCTGAAAATGGCCAGTGTCAGACAATGAGATGAATGCCAAATATCCAAACAATACAATTCATTAATCTCTTGTGAATATTTTGCTTGGTTTTTGTATAGTTTCAGAAAGCAACGGCAAAGTCCTGCAACTCGCTTTCCAGATAGACCCTTCTTGCAGGCAGCTCTAGGTTGCAGGGATAAATGGTCCAGGAACAAGAAGTCAAGCAGCAAAAACATCGTAGCCAAGCAATATACTTTATGAAGGGACTGCTTTGAGCTGGCATCCCAGTAAGAGATACTCTTCCTAGGTATAGTCCAGAGACAGGATGCTAGGAGCAAAGTATTAAGAGTATCTGACCTTTTGCATACGGCACTGCGAGCAAGAGAGACTATTGTGTTGTACTGCCAGTGATACGGAGAAAGATACAAAGAAAGGAGTGACCGGATGGGTCACCCCAGGGCCTGATGTGCCTGTTGACTTCAGGAGTCACAGTTATTTCAATAGGCCCCAGCGCACAGAGGTAGTGCCAAAAGCAAAAAGCACATTCTAGCTTTGGGACCTAGGAGAATATGAAACCTGAGTTTCATTTCTGAAACAGGCAAGGATGTCCCTGGTTTGGACAATGGGACACTGAAAATACAGAGAGGAGAAAGACAAAGTAAATAAAACAGTTACAAAATAATTATGATTGCATGTGCATTGATTTTGTACGATTGTGATTGTGTGTACAAGCTTCCATGTTAAACTGTAGGCTATTAAACCGTCCCATTTCATTACACTGGGATATTATTTTAAAACACTCTCTTGCTCCAATTTTAGATTGTATAACTCTGCCAACCAAATAAAGACAAGGAAGACATTAACTGTAGAAAGCATAAATGTAAGGAGGAAACATATTTAGTCATGTAACTCAAGATATGCAAATACATCATCATTGAGGCTGGTGTTGTTACTGATCCTTTCCCTCCTATTTGTGTGTGGGTTTTCCATTACTGCAAAGAAGAGACATATGGGATGCAGTGTCTGGCCTCAGAGCTGCCACGACAGTTCATTGTCTCCTGCTTCAGATCTGCAAAGGGGTTTTTTTCTTTGACAGTCCCCCAACAACTTCCCAAAAATTATTACTATGGGAACAGTTTTATAGATCAGTATATCACCTAAACAGGGATTATTCCCATGCAAACCATCTTGTGATAAAACAGAAGACCCATTTCAAACCTTTTAATGTACAAATACATTAACAGGTCACAAAAAAACCAAGCAAAATTATAGTTTTGGATATTTGCTTTGTATTTAAGTTTTACTAAAAATTAACATACTGTACCCTGGCTGCAGAGTGAGCAGTTTTGTTAATCGTTTGATTTGGTTTGGTTTTTTATGCAGACTGCTTTAGATGTTTGTCATTTCCCCCATGCTAAAACTGCATTCTCAGTAATGTAAAATGTAAATCACATAATTTAAAGAATATTTTTCATTATATTCTTGAGTAAAACACATTGAAATTATGTGTTCCAATAAAGCTAAAACTTTAAAACTGTAAAACTGTATAAAAAAAAAATAATTTGTATCCAAACTTAATGTAAAGTGTCCAAATTATTTTCTATTTCATAAATACCTTCCTTTTGTTTTGAGGTTATGCTTCTGAAATATTCTGTTACCTCTCAGAAAATTCACATTTTTCCTTCCAAAGCCCCCAGACTGTAGTTTCATTCTTTCCTCAGCTGAAGCATTTGCCCATAACATTTCCTTGGCAGTCCCTTCCACCCAGAGGGAAGGTTCTTCCTGCGGGCACATCCCAAAAGCCCTTGGTCATGGAAGGGGTCACATCAACAGCCCTCTTCAAGGTTTTTGTTAAACACCTCTAAAACATCTATGCACACCCCAGTCTGTCCCTGTTGACCTTTCTTTTTTTTTGTCTAGCACTGGCCAGACTAGGAAGTGTTTCCCAATCAGAGTAAAAAGTCCTTACATTTTATCTTTAATTCTCTACCTCCCCTATAGTTTTCATTTGATTATGTTTGTCTATACAGTTTTGTAAACTTATATTCTTAAAAAAAATATTTACCATCTAATATGTACAAGGAATTCCAGCATGTTTTAATTATTTCCGAGTTAAGTAATCTTCCTTGGCTTTCTTTGGGATAGACATTTATGTGGGATTCTAAGCTATGCTTTTTGATTGTATGTCTTCCCATTTCATAATTAATCCTGTGTCTCTGAACCCACTGCCCACACACACGCACACCCTTACCTTCAATCATTCCTGCATATCTTGAGTTCCTAGATGGTTTGTTTTGCTTTGGGTTTTTTTCCCATCAGCTACTGGTAAATGAATGTTATTAATGTCAGATCAAATACCTTCCTCTCCCTTTCTAAATTGGATTGCCTATGACAATAGGCTCATGGAAATTTCATCTGTTTCATTTCTTTTTCATGCTTAGGTCCTTGATTGCATTAGCACCTCTCCATATACAGGGAATGAGTTACAGCTTAATTAGATATTTTTCTTGTGACAGTTTAGTTGTCTGCATCTGGATTTTGGCCTTGCCTAATAAGTGGTATGAATTTCCTCCCTTCGTTCTCCAGGATTAGACTTCTACATTTTTCACGTGAGTCAATTTGCTTTTCTTGAACTTGACAGGTAAGCAACAGCTGAGAAGGGCAAGTGTCCAGAAATAAAGTGTTTTTGTGATATACTTTACAGGCAGTAAAAATTTGCAAAAAATAACTGCCTGGACTAACTTGCCAGCCCTGCACCCTACTACTTACATAAATGGCCTAATTTAAAGAAAGTAATTATTATTGTTGAATATTTAACATCTCTCACTAAATGAAATTAACTTAAAATCTCAGATCAAAGAGAATTACATAAAAACTCCAAGGTAAATGCTAGAATATATAACTGAATCTAAGCAGAAACCTCAGATATACCTATTAATTAACATTACTATATTGAGTTCTGTTATTTTTACTTCATGTAAAAACCTGTTTAGTGAATAGATTTAAATGCTTACACCTCCAACAGGTATGTTATGTAAACTATCACTAAATAGCAGTCACAAAAATATGCATGTCTATTCTAAGTGAATCATAAGATGATGCAACTTCAACCTTTGTCTGTATCCTTTTGCAATGATCTGTAATAGCACTCAGCACATTAAGATTTGTTAAACAAAACTGAAATTATTTCCATTTATAAGAAATAACAACATTTCAATTTGCTGGGGTTTTTTATTTATTAGGACTGTCTTTAATGGGTAATTTTTCAATTATATTCCCAGCTCTGCTTCAGGTTTGAAAAAGTGCTCTTAATCAGGAACACAACTTGCCTGATGCACCGTAGTAAAAGCGGCAAACATATCAATATGAGCATACAAACAATGGTGAAAAATAAACTATCGGGTTTTTTCCCTATATACCTGTTCACTGAAACATTTGTTGAATTATGCTTATTTAGCCTGTTGGATTTGTTTATACCTTTTTTTTTTTTTCTCTCCATAGAAAATAGCTAAAATTTCATCAGGAAAAATAAGAACAGAGATGTTAATAAATTGCATTGTTCAAATGTAATCTTACAGGCAAAGTCCTCTAAGGTATTTAATAAAGTAGGCCAGAGAACTCTCCTTTGTGGATAAAACTCTGTTGCAAGTTCCAAGTTGCTGGTGAGATAGATCTATTACATTATTAGCTCTGGGGTAAGGTTTCCCAGTGCTGCTAAAATATGCTCAATTTAAATTCTATATTATATCACCCTGTCTGAATAATTTTATATCTATATTTTACTTTTAAATGCTTAGCTGACTCATGTATTTTAAAGAATTATAAACATCTTTAAAAAAAATATATATACATCTTTATGTTACCTTTCTTTTTTATTACATTTAACTAGAATAAGAGGAGGATCAAGGCCAAGGTTAAAACCAGAGACTGCACTATATTTACATTTTGTTCAATACCAGCACTTAAGAACAGAGGCCAAGCATTTAAAAATAGGCTGAAGGGGATGAAGAGATTTAGAGGGGAATGCCTGGCTATCTCAGAAACTACCAGGTGAGTCACAGCTCTGCCACTGCAATGAGCTCTGGGCAGGGAAATTTGTACGATTTAGCTCAGGGAAGGGAGACAGCAAAATACAGACGCAGAGCAGGGTTGTATTTCCATTGTGTTAAGAAATCCTCCCGGCTCTGAGTTGCATCTACAGAGCCTCCCAGGGCTTCTGCAGATCTATACAGGACACTGGCACAAGCGTGCAGATTTCTGTGGCAGCACTAGGAATGTCAAGGGCAGAACTGGTCAGTAACTCAGGACACTGCCTCCAAGTCGTCCCTTCAGTACCAGAGGGTAGTAGGGATAAGGCAAACTGTTCTGTACAACCATGTTCCCATACTCATGCAAACCGCTTAAGTCTAGTACATACTCTGAGAAACTGCGCAGTAAGAGATTTATGTTAATCATCCCCAGAAAGGCAACAGGGCAAGGCATATACAGTAGTTGTACCCAAGAGCCCTGAATCTAGGGCAATCTCATAAATTCATAGGGTTGTATTTAGGAAATTTTAAAAAGTGAAATAATTTTCTTCATTTTTCAATGAAGATGGATTTGTTGTTGATGGAAATGGCATTAGTTCTGACAGAGGAAGTTTTCTTCCCTCAGTACTTTCAACATGAAGCATTCCTACAGAGACTATTTTCTTCAGGTAAAACTCCAGTCTGTGTAAACTAAGAAAACCATGGTGCTTCTCATAAGAAAAGGCTATATATAAATCTAGCATCCTAGCCAAAGCTGAGCTCAGGTAAGAATACAGCTTCCTTACTCAAGCTAACTCTCAGTCTCAAATAATATATTTCACCTCTTGTTCTGTACTAATTTAACCCAGATTAGTGCCCAAAGATGGCTACACTTTTGCTTAAAACAAACAAAAGGCTCACAGCAAAATACATTGACAGACTGGGCCAGATAAAATGGCATCCAAGGAAAACAAAACAAAACTAAACTAAACTAAACTAAAAGACCCTACTCAAATCTCAGCAGTTTATTAAACAGCTACCTACATCCAGACTCTTGACTCATGATGAATGTGAGTTCCTTCAGGACTAGCACTAACCTTAAAGTCCAAAATGACCCCTAAGTCTGTATCAAATGGAATAACGGGCATCTTATAATTGAGTAGAAATTATAGAAGTTCTTCCTGTGTCTTATACTTCATGTTGTTATCACAGAATAATTTTTCACTTCCTGTGGCTGCTAGTGGCTAGTTCCAGGTTTTTTTCTGTCTCTGTCTTTTTTCCCTTTGTTTCAAGGGGCCCATTCCCCGCAGGCAATGCCAGTATTGAGTGAAAGTATCATTCAAGCCCATAAACTCACACATTTTCAGCTGGGAGGTGGGTCTGATTATCTAATTACCTTTTGATACTTCCATCGTCTCCTATGGCACCTAGGCACAATAAGTTGGGCATTTCAATATCTGCTTATCCTCATTTTAGACCTGTTTTGAAAATACAAAAGAACCTTAAGTGATCTGACCACAGCATTGAAATACCAACCTTAGTGGATACTTTGAAAACTCAAAGGCTTTACAAGATGAATAGCAAACTGTGGATGACAGCTCCTGCAGAGCCATTATTGGATTGCAGCGGTGATGACTGCATTGCTTTGGATTTAGATAAAAGACTCCATACAAGACAAATGGTAGGAGGACATCAAACAAGACTGTGTCCATCCAGTGACAGAAGCAATCCAATTGAAGAAGCTGTTGATTTCCCCAAGGTAACTTACTATTTCTTCTTGAGTAATTTACATTAAGGAACTAAAGATTGTATATTCATCTTCTATTTACACTTTTCTCTAAAAATACTGCTTCTAGTTGTCAAATATAAACCTTGCTTAAACTGTTGGCCGGAAAGGAAATACTGGTATGAGAACTTGTTAATTATTCTGCATCTGTGTTTTATTTAGCCACAATATCACTATGTCTAAAGGTTATAGACTGAGAGTTACAATCAATACTGATCAGATAAAGAGATTAGTCAGCAAATCAATAACATACATACCAACAGGAAGCCCTGTGCACTCAAAACAACAATGAATACAAAGGGTACAGATAAACATCGTCACCTTTATTTAGATGAAAGCTGATTCTAGAGCACTTCCACTATCTCATTAATAATGCACAAACTTTTTGGAGTCTTAGTTTGCTATACAAGCATAATATAGATCTTGAATGAGTTTCAAGATATGACATAAAATAGCTGTGTATAAAACCATCAAATTTGGGGTTTACTGACAGCTATAGAAGCTGTACCGTGGATAGGATACAGAAAGTTGGTTTAACTTCTTGCAGAAAGTCTGCATTAGCATTTGAATCTTCCTGTCATTCCCACTTAATCTGCCTTACTGGTTTACAACATTCAATGGACCTGGATCACTCAAACTAGCTTCTTAACTAGCTAAAGAGGGAGATGTAGCCTGTAAGCAGACATCACATGCTCCATCTGGGAATGGTCATTCAGCCCACAGGGCTGGACTACAGCTTTTCCTGAACAGAACTGCCTGAAATGTGTATAATGCTATCAATGGCTCCTTAACATAGATCCACATTTATTTGTCCATCATAATTGCTAACAGAGATCACGACTTATTCTCTTAGAGGACAAGCACAGATGAAGGTTAGCATTTAGTTTACTGTAGTTTCTTAAAAGTGATTATTTGCATTTTAGAAATAAATGTGGGCATGTTATGGATGTGAAGAGATTAAACATATACACACACAGGTGTGCCTACAAGCACATAAATTTTCTGGTCATTCAGATTTTTTTTCTATCTGCCCTTCTTGTATCCTATTTTGTATCCCTTCACAACTTGCTACGCTTGCTTTCTATTTTGGATCAGGTTTAGTTGCCATCCTCATATTTTCTGCTCTTCCCCAACATGTCTCAGCACATTTTTCTCTCTGTCTTTCTCTTCTCCCCTTCTAACATGTTTTCTTTCACAGGCCTTTCTTATTAAACCTAGAGTAGGCTAAATTGAGATTAAAAAATAAGCTTCAAAGAATAAATCCCTCTTTTTCTGATCCTTTTACTTCTCCGTCCCATACAAACTGCCTGACAGACAGACCATGGTCACCTGTCATAGAAAAATTTTACCTGGGATACCACCTTGCCAGGAGGCACAGTCCAAGAATCTCTCTTCACCTTCATGCAGCATTTACCATTCTTGATGAAAATTTAATCTAAATGCCTGAGGATGTAATTCCCTAAAACCATACCCACGTTCAAATGACATTAGAGCAGAAGGAGCCTTTAGCCTGTCACCCCCGCACAATGAGAAAAGGACTCCCAAATCCAAAGAGTTTTGAGAAAAAACCCTGAGCAGCAAATTTTTTGCATAATCAAGAAAGAGATCCCCTCCACCCCACCTTCAAATGCTTGACTAGTTTAATGTGTGCATGTGAGTCTCTGAACTCCTTGCAATGATCTTAGTCCCTGGAGGAATTATCCACATCTGCTCCTTTCCTTTCAGGATACTATGAGCAATATACCAGAGAATCTAAAAGCTAAGTTTGTTCTGAACAGCTTCATTGAAAAGAATAGGTTTCAATAAGCTAAACTTAAAAATAGCTTCAATAGTGTCTAATCTGTGATTCCTGCTTGGCACTGATAATTAGGACTAAAAAAAGCCCAAACAACAGAAAACTAACATGATTGATCTTGGTGAAAACAGTTTTGTTTTGTTCTCTTGAAGCTACCCTCAGAATTCTACTTTGCATGATTAGTTGCAGTATTTTTCCATCTTCGTTTTGAATTTTGACAGTCTTGGTGAGTTTGTCCAGGAACCAAATAACTAACAAGTGAAATTTCCAGCCTCAGAATAAGATCCAAATTAAATTATTCTCACTTTCTCTTTTTCACCCAGGTCCTAATGGGAGCAAGGCTACCTTTCTCATTACAGAGTTTTACTTTTAATTAGCTCCTTCCTCTTGCTGACATGGGCAGTACTTTGCCCCTGGTTGAGAGGGTGGAGCACTCAGCATCTTCCCATTTTCTCCCTTGGTGAGCCAGTTGGAGAATGAAGAAATGAACCACTTCCGTCTCTGAAAATGTAGTGTCAGTACGTATGGCTCCCCCAGCTTCATCTGTATTTACAGCTGCTCAGCACCTCAAGAAAGCAGACCACAAAAACCTCTATGCCTAGTAGTCAAACACTAGAGACCTTTAGGCTCAAGCTGTTTCCTCCCCTGCAGGAAATCTTAAGTGCAGAACATCATCTGTGGGGAACCACAGGTTTTTCCTTAACATCCATACGTGTACTACTCCTTGAGGAAATGTAAAGAGAATAAAAACAGGTACCCTCTGAATCCTTTTTGAAATAATCACTTAGAAAGCAGAAATTTGTCTGATTTCCTACTACAGAGTAACCCACCATTTTTCCTTCTTCTTTTTGTTGCTCATATTTTTGGCAAAAAATACTTTTGCTCCTAAAGTAAATTTCTGTGGATTTTTTCTTCTGGATTCTTCTTTCCCTGAAGACTCTTACCTGATTAAATTTTTCTGATGCAAGGAACTGAACTCTATGATGAACTTTATGATGGTGATAGGCTGCAATTCATCTGCAGCTTCCTCTCCGGTGAGGGGGGAGGGCAGGAAGGAAAAAATAAATAAATAAAAATCCCTACACACAAAACACCCCTGCACTCCAAAAATAAAAATAAAAAAGATAAGAAAAACCACCTCAAAGCCAGTGTCAAATGAAGGTCTCAAAAGCATATGTTGATTCCACAGTACAAAGTCACTTTAAATCCCCTAGTCCCTCATTTCCACTCCCCAAGAGGAATCAATCCAAACAGAGAACAGCTTACATTGTCAAGACCTGGGAGCTTGTTGTAAGAATAACTAGTTCTTGACATTTGAAATTACTCTGGTTCAAGCATTTTTTGATCTTTCTTATTAGCCCTGTGTCTTGAGAAATAAAAATATGATAATCAGAAAGTACATAATTGGGTTCAGGGTATTCTGTGGTCACCCTCGCTGGCTCAGGAGATAAAGGCACTTTGAAAGATTACTCATGGATATCTGGAATTTATTCTGCACAGTCTGTGAAATGACAGATCTTTTTTCTTAATTATATTGGCTATCAGTCTAACACCTGTAGTTAACCATTCTGTCCTGAGGAATCTCTTCTGGTACTTTTTATTGTTCCACCAGACACACGGCAGCAAAACAGCGCGTTGATGCTAAGACATTTATGACTGCAGACACGAACACTACCTCGAACCCCCATGACGGCTGTTTTACACCACTGTGTCTCCACCGCCTCCAGGCTCAGAGGGGCCATCCACAGAAGCTGCTGCCACACTTCCCCAAGATTACAGACTGGAAGCTACAGTTTCACAAGGTGTTTGGATAGAAATACCTGTGCATTAGCCAACCCATGCAACTTCTAATTAGATGTTTTCAAGAGGAGTGCTGTGTGGTTGGGCCAGCCCTGGGATTCCCTGGAGCAGTGCTGGCACACAGTCACCAGCACCACTGGCTGACAGTGGTCTTCATTCCCTGCTGCCCGGCCCACCACCCGCTCCTCTTCAAACCTTCAAAAACAGGACCCTTGCTGTAACAATGGATCACGTACAGAGGGCTTTCCACGAGCTGGGTTTATTGAGCTGTATTATAGGAAAATATAGCTCAGACAGCTCCACTGCAGCCAAAACAATCTGTCATTTTTAATTCTTTCTGTCACCTCATTAGGTATACAGCTAGAGTGACAGTAAAAAACCCCAAAAAACCACAAAAAACACCAACAGCAAAACCCAGAACATAATATTTCCACAACTCCTGCTCAGACTTCAACGTAAATATCAAGGCAGCAAAAGATTCATTGTCCAAACATATGTGACTCAGTGCTGTATATAACAAAGTGACATGCAGAATGGTCTCAATAGGCATATAAAGCAATTAAAAATAACTGTGCTTCAAAGCATTGTGCTATTGCATTGAAGGTCATCCCTATAAACATGAAAAAGATGACTGTATTTTTTTTCTTACAAACAGACACACAAATGCTCTGCTTAAGTTTCCATTCTCAAGAGGTAATCTCTAAAATCTTTGAAAATATACCATATCCTGTATCCTTCTCCCTCAGACCATGTCTTTTCAACAACAGTTCATATTTTAAGTGAATACAAAAGGAAACATTATCAAGGCCAACTATATGTCAGAAGACCATACTGTACTAAATACAAAATATTTACACTGTGCATACACATGATAGTGAAGGAAACCCTGGCTAACCTTCTGTGGAAATGAAAAGCTTATTTTTTTCCTCCAAAAGCTTGCTTGTTTTCACATTAATGCACTGAAGTTGTATTCCAATGGAAGCGGTAGAGAGTACATTTTGAGGACTCTGATAATTTTTGCAGTAACACTCTGAGTTTGTGATAATAATGTTTATGCACAGATGTAAAGAATGTGCTGACAGATTAAAAAGGAGTCAGCCGGTGTTTGCGCAGTGTTCATTTTTATTTCAGAGGAGGAAAAAAATAAAGAAGAAGGAAAAAAAGAGTAGCACTACACCTGGCTATGAACAAAGATCTTTTACAAAAGTGGAAGTAGTTCAGTGTATTGCAACTCTCCAAGCCCCCCCAGATTAATTCGAAAATTTAAGTTATGGGCACATCAGATAATCACAAGCTTTTATTTTTACAGTAATTAAAGAGTTCACTTTAAATGATTGTCCTACTAGTAGTAAAAGGAATCTTAGCCCAGACAGCAATATTGAGTAAGGATATGTTCCAAAAAAATGTTCATTTATGCAGAGATGATTCTCACTATGAAGACCCTTCTTCTTCTTCCTGTGTTGAGGCTATACTCACATTCCAGCTCTACTTGGAATGCTTAACGCCCCCAGGGGTATCTTGAAGGATAGTGAAGGTACAAATGTAGCATATGGCAGTAGGTAACTGCTGTTTCTTAATATGCAGCTACAGCATTTTAAAGCTGATTGATGCACTGAAACCTCACATTTTACAATGCCATGGCATGGGAAGAGATTACAGGTAATGTCATTTACTCTCCAACTGATCAGAGAGACTGCTCTGATCAATACCTGCAGAAGTACACAGTAGCTACAGTTAGAGGAAATATACTGATTCAGGTAGGAAAAAAAGAATATAAAGGAGAAGCAGCGAAGTATACAGTCAGAAGAAACATTAATTGCGAAATCTGAAGCATGCAGAAACCTGCAACTTCACAGAAGACTCCACAATTGCAACGGGTAACCTCAAGACATGTCTCCCTTTTTTGAAGGATTTGCCTTTCAGCCTAATTAGAGCAGGGGCAGAGAGATCAGATGTTCCTTGCTCCTTTTGAAAAGTGACTGGGAAAACTCCACGTAATCAGGAGGTATTTATCATTTCCATTGACTTTTAATTTTCTTGGTTCATCTCTTCCCTTTCAGAGCGTTTGATGCTAGTCTGTTCTAAACTGTATGTTGATTTTGCTTTAATCAGGTGTCTTTGTAACAGGCATTAGGTCATTTACTGTTTGATTTTTTTCTGTGAAAATACACATTTTCTTAGTTTGAAAAGTGTCCTTTGAAGAAGTCTGTCATATTCCAGGTATTTTTTTATTTTTTTATTTTTTAAAAAAACAGGAAGGGAAGCAGGAAGTAATCCAGTAAAAGTGTTCTTGCCTGTTGTGGGTAGAGAGTCAGAGTTATGCACTTCACGCGTCAGAGAAAGGTAATAATATATTTATTGATATAAAATAGTGAATTAACAAAGTTCAAAGGTTAATGCAACATCCATTTAACAGGATTTAATGGCGAGGTTCACTTTATTATTTACTGCATGGAGGACAGGGTCAGACAAAACTGTCAGAGAGACCCTCCCATTGAGTCACAAGGTTTGGAAAAGGATCCTCTTGCTTTCTACTCAGGGAGGAGTCTAGGTGTGGTTAGGTCCAGTCCTAGACCCCGACTTGATCAACAGTTCATGTCTAAAGGATTATAGATGTGCAATCATTCCTTTATATAACTTCGCCGAGATTTTGCAGGTTAGCATGCTATTAATCACTTACCGAGGATCTGTTGCAGCAAGGAATCTCTTAGCCTCGAGTGATGTCCCTACGCAAGGGGCGATCCCGTCGTGCAGCTGGCTGTTGTTTCAGGAGAGCTCAATGGGCCCCTGGATTGTCCACTATTCGTGGAGTAAGATGATTTACCTCTAGTCATAATTGCATACCAGCCTTATTTCAATCAGTGCATACTCAGTAAGCCCACCACAGTTGGAGAAAGTTGCACAAGACAGTCCTAAGTGCTGCATTTAGTGAAAAGCCACTTAATTTGGGCTCTGTGGTAAGGAGCAGTCTCACACAGTCAGTAGATATAGGCTTGGCTCAGGCAGGCTGAATTTCCTGTTGGAAGAGCAGGTCTTTCTCCATTCCAAAAGAAGGAGCCCAGGGTAAATACTCAGCCTAGCAAACCTCAATTAAGTGACTGAAGTTAAGCCTCTGCTTATTTAGCTTTAAAGTTTAGCTTAATATTGTACTTTAAAGTAGAAAAGTTAGCTGCTATACTTGGCAGTGAAAACTTCTTTGGAAAGTCTCTGTCAAAGAAAAATATAGTCACCTCTAGTAGACATATGTCTGCTTTTTAAAGGGAGCTCTCCCATATATTCTAGATTCAACGATAGTAGTAGGTGCTGAATACCATTGAAAAACAAGCCATAAACTATCTTGAAAATCTATTTTAATTGTTCCTAATATACATTTTTAAGATTAATACCTCCTTACTTGCATTACAAAGCAGGTTTTTAAGATGGCACTGTTTGGGACATGGAAATAATAAATTGTGTAATGCCAACAGAAAAGGTGCTGAGGTAGCTGGTAATTGACAGAGTTAATGAAGTATGTTAAGCAGGTACAATATAGATGAAGTTGTCCCCTGCAGGGTGATTGGCCACTGGGGAAATAGTGTGACAGTTGTCTTTGTGTTAAAATAATGTGGTACTCCTTCTTTGCCAGATCCTATCTGCAATGAGAGATGAAAGAGATCTTGCAAGGATACCTAGGTCTTCCTATAGCAAATACTCTGCTTGACACTGGCAGGTAAAGGACAAGATAAAGAGAGAGTAAAGAGTGTAATGGCTATCTATAAAGCAGTTAGGCTATTTCCTATGACCCACACATGAATGATCCAATACTGAAAAGTAATAATTTGACACTGTTTTCTATAATCCACTCTCATACACTACAATACACTGTGGTGCTGCCTGGGGATGAATGAGAGCAGAATCTGGCCTGCCAAATTTTCTGGAAGTTGACTATATTTATATGTTGTTTTAACAATTAACTAACTAGCTCCCAAGCAGTACAATGGATTTAGACAGCAAAGGATGTTTTTGAGGGTAATATAGGTTTTGTATTATTATCTCAGTCTATTGCATGTGAACATTGTCATTGAAACAGCAGGGAAAATATCAAATGGAAACAGAGCTCAGCCTTGCAATTATACCAATCTGTGTGGTCAGCATTGGTTCCAAAAGAGGCGTGTAGAGCATGGAGTAATGAAAAATCATTGACAGCATCAGTTTGGTGTTTAAATAGTCTAATGTGCTATCCCAGCATTGTTCTTATTAAAAACATCTCAGAAGAGTGGTTACCCTTTCTTGGCCATCAGATCTGAAAATACCCTGCAGCTTTCTTGACTCTTTCAGATGGTGACAGTATTTTCATGTCATGGACACATGAAAACTATACTTTTTTTTTTTAATTATTGAAGTTGTGGTTGTTGACATTTTCTTGGTTGATATATATCTGCTCGTAACAAAAGCAAGATAGTTATTGGACCTTTGAGCTTTTATCCTCATCACCGTCTTATAAATCCAAGACCAAAAGAAGAAAATCCTTTTACCAACAAGTACCATTTAAAAGGTGTCCTTCAAATAGAGGCAGCAAAAAAAGATGAATCAAGAGTTCTTCTCGGGGTTCTTAAAGGTAGAGATATTTAGAGAGAGAAGCAATTCTTAGCAGACATCTGAGAACTAAGAAAATCTTTCTAAGCATCACACAGCAAAAATTCTTTTCAAAATATTGTAAGTGGAAAGGATTAAATTGAAACACTTGTTCATTGTAGGATTTAGACTTACAGTTATCATTATCTCTTTCCCCAGTCTTTCTTATAGGTGTAAGATTTCTATAGCCATTGGTTAATAAGTTGTCAAGAACAACAACTTGGACGTGAGAGCATTTTCAACAGAGCTTCTTACTATGGGAATTTGAAAATCGCTCCTTTATAATTTAGACCACAGTTTAAAGCATTTTTTGCCCAAAGAATCTCAGGTGATGCCATTAAGACAGCATAAAATACCACAAAATACCAGGAGATCAAACCAAGTAGCAATTATCTAAAGCATTTTTCTGGTATCTACCCAGATTTGCCTTTTGGGAGTGCTAACTCAGTAAATAATCACTATACATAAACAAAGCATTGGCTACAACTCTCAAAAGGACTTAAAATCGTCTTCAAAGTGTTTTGCTTTGTTTGACAAAATACTCTTTGGGGATATACTAATGGACAAAGCTAAAGATCCAAAGAAAGGGAACTTGATCCATTTGAAAGAGAAGGCTGAAGGAAGCAAATGTAAAAATATGCTGGTACTCACTGAAAAAGTGCTGACTTCCTCCTGTAGGTCATCTCACTGGCCCACCTTGTACCACAAAATAGTGTAATTCAAAAGTGCTGATGCTATGTGCTAGCAAGACTTTTCTCTTATCAACCCCTGTTTAGGACTAACCAACAAGAGAGAATATGTTGTATGTGGGGTTGTAAGTTTGTATTTTACAGACTACCTCAGTAATAAATATACAATACAACCTCACAAAATCAGATCAACCAGAGCACTCCTAACCTATTAGTAGTAATTAACAAACTCTGAAATTGTATTTTATATCTCAAGACTTTGTACAAATATTCATGTGATACTGCTGTGATTAACTACTACAACTGACACAACCATAAATTGAATGTTCATGAAATATACTCATACACTCAGATTGACCATGTATCCTATACAATGTAATGCATAAAATCATCCAGTATATTGAGGTTTTTACAAATTCTAGCTAGAAAGAAACTAGTCATCTCTCCCTCCCTTTCACCTTCTTGCTAAATATACTACATTTTCTAAATCTCTGTGCTAGTATTTGAAGGACAGCGAGCCTGGGCCAGTTGTAAGGAATTAATTGCACATACAAGGGGATTGTGCTGTGTGCAACATCTCAATTAACTTACTTGTTAAATAGGTAATGGCACTTGACTGTTAAATTGTGAAGGAACCTGCTTGTTAAGTGGATATTGTTACTTATTTAAAGGATATGGTCTAAAGGTCTGGCTAAATAATGAGGAGTCCAAAGTGTGCAGAAATCTAAACAGTGTAACATAACAGGACAGGCTACATGGCAAAAGACTGCCCTTCCTCCTGGTTCAAATATTTTCATCTATTTCACAGTATCTGAATGAGGAGAAGTATTTTCTCATATTTTAAGCACTGCTGTCCAAAAATATGCAGAGAAGAGCCAACCACATTCAAATGAAAATCTTCAACTATGATATCCTACAAAATCTTGGAAAGGTTGGTTTTGATTTGAGATTTGTTTGGTTTGGGGGTGTGTTTTGGGGAGATTTTTTCTTCTTCTCTTTCTCCAGTTAATAAACTTGCAGATCTCTGCTGAGTCAAGAACAGAACTGAGATATCAAGTATTTTTCTCAAAAGAATTAACAGCTTCATGCTACTCCAAAAAGGTATATTTTTGTTTGTTCTTCCGTTCCAAAAGTTTCCCTTACATCAGTAGTTTCCTTAACAATAGGGATGACCGAGTTTGAAAGGGTTTTGCTCCGAAATGTCAATGTTGTTTACTTCCTCTGCTCTTAATTTCAGCATTTTGGCATGAATTTTCAGATCTTAGTCTGTGGGAATCATAAATCATGGGGAGTAGATACATAGAAAATGAAACAGTCCATCTACTTAGTTTTCAAGGAACTTTAAGTCTATAGCAATCCAGTTGTAAGCTTCGAGCTTTTGTCCAATCATATTTTTTTAATTATTTTTAAAGAAAGCTATAAAAAACAAACAAAAAAAAAAAAGAGAAAAATTAAAAATAAAAATCACTGCATTATCTGGTTTTCCCCAGAGTCTGAAGAGAGTATGTTCTGGTCTGGAGTTCTGCTTAGGAACATGTCTAAATTTAATTAAAGCAAACTATTACAGAATGTAACGTCTGCATGTTTCAGTTTGATTCTCCCTTGGTACAGTTTCAGTTTGATTCACCCTTGGTGCAGATCATCCTAAATAATAAATAATAAATAAATACAATGGCATCTCTGAAAGTGAGACAGTCTCTCTAACTTCTTGCAGGATTCATAAAATCCTGCCCATATGTCATGTGGCTGCCACCTTACCTTCCCATGGGACAGAAAGTCCTGGCAACCAAGTCAGAACTTGAAAAAGCAGGGTTTTTTTTAAGGTTTATCAAACAAAAACAAAGCTTTACATTATTTAAAACATCATCTGGGATTCTTCTTAAAGGATAAATCCTTTTGTTAGTGCTTGGCTCATGCTTCTCAGCTGGATACTGGGAAACTAAGTGGAGGACAAGGAAGGAGCATTTTCTCTGTAGAATGTAAGAAAGACATTGCTCCTGCTTAAGAAGTGACATTCATTCAGTGGCTTCTGCTCACTTTCTTAATGTGAAAAAGATCAGGGAACAGTTTTGCAAAGCTATTGGGACAGCTGCAGAAGTTTCTTCAGCTGGAACTGGAAAATGCCTTTGCAGAAGATGGAGGCTGCTTTTCGAAAAGCCATTTCCAACAGGTGATACATTAGCAGGAGATCTGCATCCCATAACACGATTCTGTAACTGAGGGTGGCCCTTGGCACTGCACAGATTTCATTGAAGCTATCAGTGCTGCACCCAAGGCCAGGAACTCCCTCAGATCTGGTTGCAGGACTGATGGTTACAGTTTGGCTGCTATTTTTGCAATGGTCTGACATACTTGTCTGTATGGGTTATGGTCGTCTGTTGCATTTCTGCATGTGCAATTGACACAAAGGGAGTGGAAAAAGAAAATTTCTCCGTGACATGGAAACAGAGGCAAGCATAGCAAACATAGTACATTTCAATAAGCCATAATTACACATACAAATTCATCAACTAAACTTGGGCATGCGATTAGTAGGCTAATTATGCTGTAATTGTGACTGAATACCACAACAGATGACCATGTGCCAACCTCCACCCCATGCAGCTGTCTTTGTGTTGTAGCTCCTATGCACTGTGGTCTTTCTTCTCTTGTGTACTCTTGTTGAAAATATGAAAGTACCAGATGGGTAAATGCCATTGGTTTCTTGCTTAAGCCACCAATTCTTCCAATTCTATATTTACAATCAGCTTACCATTATAATAGCCATGCCAGACCCTGTTGTGATATGTTGTCTCAGTAGATAGTCAGAGACAAACCCCAGCCCAAAAGATTACAGTCAGAGAAGACAAGCTTTGGAGAAATGCTGTCATCCTTTTTCTGCATACAAGAACCAGAGCTATGGATAGATAAGACGTGTACTGATTTCCATGGATATCTAGGTGCTTAATTCTCTCTTACATTGATGGACTTTGCAATAACAGCCACTAATGACAGGTTTCACCAAACTCTACACACTTTGTTGTAATGGCTACACTGGCTGTAAGCTCCCAGAATAATCAATATACAGAGAGTGACCTCCACCAGGCGATGGCACAGGGAGCACAGCTGAGCAGAGGCGACTCGTTTAACTTCCTGATGTCAGCTAGGAGGGGTCCAGGCCTAAAGTAGTCCTCTAAGTATTTAACTCAAGATCAGATGATGGGTAGCAGAGAGTTAGCAGTTTGTAGCAGAGAGAAGGAATCAACCCATACCCTTCTTTTTCTTCACTTTCATCAAATTAGCTCTTTGTGTTATATGGCTTCTTTGTCTTCTAAATATACTGATGCCATCAGCAGTGTCTAAATATCAGTATTTTGATTACTGTTAATATGCATATGTTTCAATAAAATGAATGTAGCTAAGAATAAAAATATCATTTATACAAGATAGAGCAATTTTTAGCAATTTATTGATTTAATGTACTTAGTTGAGTAAAAAATCTGTTGGTTTAAGCTATCTGCCATTAGTTTCAATTAAAATATATTGATCTCAGTAAATGTTGGTTAAATTAAGTGTTGCCTGACTGTGAAAAAAATATTTGCTTAAGCAAAAATTGTATGAGTATTTAGACATGCATTTTAGGTTGGGGACTCTTCTAGCATGAGGTATCAATAAGATTGTTTAGGTATTAATAAATTCCTTTAAACATAAATTAAAATATCCTTTCTGAAATTAAAAAATCTTATTAGAGTAATATTAGGACTAGCATGCACATTAATTCAAGTAAAACTGTTTTGGAAATATTAAGCATTCAGGAAGGAATATTATCACTTGAAAACACTGAAAATTCAAGCTCTCTGTGAGGGAAACCAGGCATTCCCATGGAAAGGCTTTCTTTTTAACCACAAAGCTAAGATTTCTGGTACCCTCTGAAATGAATTTTTTTGAACAATAAAATAATCTCAGTATCCGTAGACAGTAGGACAACACAGATGCAGGCTAGGACATGCAGCTCTTTTAAAGTACCACGTGTACAGTATTCACAGGTTTAATTTTAATTCAAAGCATCAAAAAAATATATATAAAAATAAAAAGCATTCAAGAAATAAGGCTGATACACCAGTCCTTTATTAGTTCTATAAAGACTGGAAGCCCTTGGGACTCCAATGCACAAGTAGCACAGTACCCTCACCTTATGATAAAAGATGGACTTGAATGCCTGACTCTGTCCTCAGCTACCTGTACTAACACCCAGATGATAACTCCTCATCACAGGTGGCCAGAGAGCAGGCTGAATCTATCCCACGGTGGTTTGTTTACAGTCACACAGCAAATCAGCTTTAGAGTTCAGGTTAGAAAACTCAGAGGATCTGGAATGGTGGTTGTGCATTTATTCTTCAGACATACATGCTGTCCATTTGTACTGTTTACACTAGAGCTGATTATTTTAGACACATGTTTTTTATTTTAATACCATGTATTCAGTAAAAAACAAACAAACAAACAGATCTTGGACAGAAAGTAGGGGCTTTTTTTATCCTCATAGGTTTGTCTGAGGGAAAGGTGCTGCCCAGTCTCCCTCTTCACCTACGTGTCGAAATGTACAGAGAAGAAATCTTGCATTCGTAGGTTTTAATACCTGCCACCTCTCCTATATTACAATGGCACACTTTGTGCCAACTGCACTGATTGTGACAGTGCATCTGTATATATACTCCATTCACAACTGATAATTAAAAGCACCAGCACAGCAGTAAAGAGGTTTCTGGATGGCAAAAGGAGTAGCCAGTGCCGCAACACCACAAAGCTGCAGTGCAGTGTTCAGGGGGATCACAATTCAGGTAGGCATGCACTATACAATTTTGGGGAGTCCACCAGGAACAGACATGTACACTGAGAACTTTCAGGGGCACATATTCAGTGCAGTGTATTGGAAACATACAACCTCCATGAGCTTTAGTAGGATTCACAAAGTCACATCCCTGCATCTTATACTGCAATTGTCCCCCAGTTGTCAAAAATCCACAGCAATTAAAATGGCAATTGACAGGTATTGAAGTCTGAATTTAAAAAGTAACAATTAATGGTTGAAGTTTCAAAGTGGTTCCTGAAACAGAAAGGATTACTAAACCCAACCTTTGAAACTCTTGAAGGAGGAATAAAATAAAAAATAAAAATAAAAATAAAAAAAAATATGGGTACTTTCTTTTCTATATTTTCTGAATCCTAGATTTTTAAACAACCTTTATATCATTGCTTTCCAGGATTAGCTCTAGAACTGCTAAGGTTAGAAATATGTTGAATTTTGTAGTAGAAGCTGAAATTTTCGTGTTTCCAAGGCTTGTGACTGTAAAAAAAAGGCATCAAATCTTGAGGTCTCATGATCATTTTGTGAACACTAACAGTGAGGCATACCTGAAGTATCTATCTATCTGTCCTGTTAATGACCCTGGTAGATATAAAATTTTTACATTTAGCTGCATATAATTTCCACTAGAGAAGAAATAGATGAAGGGACAAAATGTTGTTGGTTCTTTTTTAATGTGATCCTAGGTGCAGAGAACCTGTGTAGTCCTTTATCTGAACACAATAGATTTTAAGCAATCATGTGTAATGTATTTGATTACAGCTCTACTTTCAGACAGGGCTTTATTGAGCAGCTCTTTCCTTTTAGTCATTGCCTGTTTCAAGCTGCCATTGTGTCTACCAGTTATATGTACATAGTCCCCGGTTTTTCTGCTTCCTTTGCTTATAAAGACATACAGTCAACATTCTCATTTCCCCAGTCTTCTTGATTGTTACTTGGAGATGTGAAAAAAATCTCTTCGGCTGCATGGGTCACAGTTGATCTTTAGGCAGAGGTTCCTATATTTTCAGCTATCTGTTTCCATAAAGATGTGTTTCTAGACTTCTTTTGAACGAACTCCTACTCACTGACTTCTACACAATTTTGTTTAAGTCCTATAGTAACAATAGTTAAACTATGCCCTTGCATAGCAGAAATAGAAATTCATACCTGAAAATGTGATGTGTATGAACTTTCACATTGGGATAGATCTCTCAGACTATATGTCACATAGCAATTATAACAGCCATTATCATCCAAAAGGAAAAACTATGCAAGTGTGAAAATGAGAGATGAAATCCAGGTGCATTCCTACATAGGAATGTATGGATCAGTGAGCAAGTTCTGGGGCAAGACAGGGCATGAAAATCAGTCAAAGCACTGAGCAGTCAGCACCATACATAGTATTTGATTATCAACTGTTAACCAAAAGTACTCTGTGAGTTTCATAAACAAAGAAAAACACAGATAAAATGCTGATCCCAGGCACCCTACAATCTAACATCTTTTCTAGGGCTGGGACATTAACATAACTATTTGTTGGTTTCCTTCAGCTCTGATTTGGAGGAATCCACACAGAGTAGAAAAGAGAAGGAAGAATCAATTCTCTTCTTTGATGTTCATGTTTGCTTTTATTTAGTGATCCTCTTGCACATTGCCAGTCTTGCTAAACTGGCAGAGGGATTTACAGCACCAGAACAAGTCTCTGCTGGATCTTTAACCCAAGAATTTTAAGAGATTGCTTCTTTCCCATCTTAAGTATCTGTTTAGTCAGAGTGAGTTAACACTGCAAAAACATAAAACTATATACTAAACAGGATTTCTGATTTAAGATATACAGGGACCTTTCCCCCACCTCCCCTCATTCACCTCCATGGGAGTTTCTGACTGAATAATTAAAGACAAAGTTATCTTCAGAGGTTGAGGAATTAAGTCTGCTTTTGAAGCAATGAGATAATGGGTATCCAAGAACTCGGAGAACAAAGCTGCTTACAGCATGATCTCAGTTACTTAGGGGGTAAGTCTCAGAGACACAGCAACTCCCTTAACCAAAGCCAGCCCCAGTAACCAAAATCCCAGCAAAACACAGATGACAGAGCAGAATACAGAAAAGCAAGAATACTTACATTATAGGATTTACTTTAATCCATACCATAAAACTAGGTCAGATGACTATCTAAGCAGGTAAGGATTAAATGAGGAACAATAAGTGCAAAAAATAAAAAAGAAAGGAAACTGTAAAAGGTAAGACGAAATAGCATGGCAAGCAAAATACCGTACTAGGCCTAAGCAGCAAAGCATGTGCACAGAGCTGCTGGAAGTTTATTATGCAGTACTACATACATGAGCATAAACTCAAGGAAAGGATCCGAGAAGGTGATAGATATATTTCTAATGTGACAAATTTAATGTATTTTTTTAATGTTCACATTAATAATACATTGGTGCCATCTATACCAGTTTCGCACCAGGAATACCATATTTTCTGACGCTACTCCAAGTATTTTGTGGATTGTGTTTTGCCCAGAAACCTGAGGTGATGCAGAGTAGCCTAATGTCACGCTTGCTGAGCCAAGGTTAGGGCACAGGAGTACTGCAAGGTAAATCAACTGTGGGATCATCCTGCCTATGTTCATGACAGATAAGTATTTTACCAAAAAGCCAGACTTTATTAATTTGCACGCAATCTTTTATCTTTCCCAAAATTTCAGTTTCCAGGAAAGTTTTTTGAAAGATTAAGAGACCAGAGGGTGGCCAAACATTCAAGAGAAAGGAGAAAACTTATTTACAGTGAAGCTGAACTCAGTCAGATAAGTGACTATTCTAATAAATATTTGACTTTCTCCCCCACTTTCTGGAGAAAGATTCAGGCTTAAAAAATAAAGCATCTAAATTAAGAAGCTTAATAATCTCTGCATTTAAGCTGACTTGGTAGCTTGTGGGAGTGCTTAAGATTTATGCTAGAAATTCCCTTGCATCCCAGGGATCAGGAGTGGAAACTGATAAGATAACTTGAGGCATGGGAGCAGCATGTCTCACTCCACTGGCTCTGCCTTCAGAGAACATTAGTAGCTGGCATGAAGATGAGTCTAGCTCTCTTTCAAAAGCATAAAAGAAGCAAAGGCAGATAGCTACAATATACTGCCTATAGTTAACTACCACATACTCCCCTAAGCGCAGGAGCTAATTTCCATTGCTTCAGTGGCATTTCCTCACCATGGTAGTCTCACTGTCAGGCAAAAAAAAAGGAAAAACTCTTTGTCTTAATTAGTATCAAGCATCAAATAGCAATGTACCTGTGATGGAATCACAAACCCCATATTGAGAACTTGAAAAATCCTGAAGGTTTGCTAGAGGGGATATAAGTACACATTTGGTTTTCCTGGCCTTCTCTGGTCACTCCCACCAACCTGGTGGAAGTGACCAGGAGGCAGTAATAGCTTCAAGGCAGACTTGCTGTGATCAAAGCAAGGAAGTGGGATCATGCTTCTGCTGTGCAAACCCCAGCCCTAACCAAAGAACCAGCCCTCCTGAAAAGACTTTTTATGAGGGCAAAATTCAACCATTCTGTGATGATATCTCAGTGTGATATTCTTTAATTTACATAACATAACAACATTGATTTGTATTATCCTTGTAATACATTATAACCCCTAAATCCTTTCTAAAAAGGCAAATAAACACAACTCCCACAACAGTATCCGTTCTTCTTTAGAATTTTTGTTGAAGAGAGGGAAAAGAAGCAGAGCAGGAGATTTCAGAAGCTCCTTGCACCTGTTAGGCAACTCTGCCTTGCACCTGTGAAGCTGCTTTTCATACAGCCCCACTGTGCACATGGGGAAGCAATATGGTAAATGCAAAACTACAATGTGTATCATACGGCTCAGTTACATAGGTATTGCATTTAACTAGAGACCCTTAGTCTCATCAATTAACGGCTAGCCAGTGTGACTGAACACCGCAAAATACTCCCTGTGAATATTTGTTTCAATTCCTAGTCAGATCTTCCTGCAATCACATTCCTTCTGCCTCCACTTCTCACAAATGGGCTATTCATTAGTTTTAGCTTGGCCAGGAATATGTTCTGAAAATGGAGCTGCTCAAAACAATTTCCAGTTCAACATAAAAAAAAAAAAAAAAAAAAAAAAAAAAAAAAAAAAGGAGAAGGGGGTGGAAATTTTGACTGTGTTCTCAGCTATGAAAAAAAGGAGTGAGAAATAAAAATTGGAAGTGAATTTTGAATTTGTAACTATGGCAATAGCAAGTCTCTAATGGGCAGAGACTGACAGAGTTTAGCACTGACTATGTATTCCGAGGTAAGGGCATCATTGCAGGTATTTAAGAAACTGGTCTCAAAAATATCAGAGGCCATCCAGGATGTTCCAGTTTTAAGGCAAAAGCTTGAAGTTCTAGGGTGAACTGCAAGCATGCCAAAAAGGAAGGACAGAAATTATGTTTTTTATTGTCTTACATCCACTTCTGTCTTCAGACTGTAAATGCTTCAGGGCATGACTGTACATACACACATTTCCAGATAAAAGCAGCAGAGACAGGCAAAAATTATAGCGTGGGTGAAAAGAGTTGATCAAAATGGTTGAACAAATACAATTATGAGTGTATTTTTACCTTCAAATTACTCATAAAATGTCTGTGAAGGAGCTCTGAGCATTGTTCCAGGGGTGTTTGTCGCTAAAATTTACCTTAAATGTTGGGAGGATGTGTCAAGAGGAAGAGATGAAAAGGTGAGGCAGGAGGAGCATGGCAGCAGCCCGAGGGTTAAAGCACCTGGAAAAAAAAAAAAA
>NW_010293598.1:29745-34230 GCF_000700745.2 Antrostomus carolinensis
GCGTAACAAAGCAAACACCTACTCAGCAGAGTGTTTAATGCCAAAGATCAAGTTATGGCATGTAGCTGGTAATATCGTTGAGGTCAAGAGGCTGCAAACCCTTTTACGATGGTTATCTCTGTCTCTCAGCTTCCCATATTTTGACTTTACACTCCACTTTTCTTTCAGTGGCCCCCATGGTAACTGCCTAGTTGATGGTTATTCTGCTCATCCTTTAAGAAAGAAGGGTAAACCCTAGCCAGCAGTTCTGTGGTTTCTGTTTCCTGTGTCAGCAAATAACTCTAAGTAACAAATGCATTCAGGAAAATCAGGGTTTGTTTATGGACAATTTGCAAACATAAAAAAATTCAAAAATTCAATGAATTACTGACTTGTTATGAATTATTATCTCCGCCTCCTCTGTTTGCTGCTCAGCAACTGTCCACAGCCAATCAAGCCAATGCACACCCCTAAAAACATGAGAGGAATCACTTCTGACCTTGTTCTTCCCGTGACCTTATAGCACTGGCTTGCAGAAAGAATATGCATATACTGATATCTTGGCATAACTTCAAGAGTGGTTCAGTAAGTAGTTCACAACTGCTGACCATCTGGCTGTTAGATCTAAGAGGGATCTATTAATGTTCAAGCTAGGACACTGCCAAGCTGTAGCAGAAACTGAATGACAGAAATGCATACAGGCCCTCTTTAAAACCCTGATAGTAATCATTGCAATTGTTTTATCCACTGATTTTCTCAAGTAATGACACATTATTTCTGGTGACATCATACCAAGAGGCACCATCCAGGAAGGAGCTCCACTGTTTGATTGTACGATGATATACAGCCCCAAACAGCTTTAAAACTGAGTTTATTTCTCCATGATATGCTGGAAAAGACAAATTTTTGTGCATGCTCCTGGTCCTTCCTGCCCTTTGGGATGACCAAAAGCAATGGAATAGATAGACGACTACTGTTGACAGAGTGCCAAGCCTTGGTTAGAGGCAATGTAAATGGGGCTCAGCTTTGTAGTATTGTTTTACACTGGCAGAATAAGTTTGCATCATCCAGCAGTTTGCTGCATTGACATAATATACAATTAGCAAAGAACAAAGAGCAGAGAGAGGGAGATATGTGATTGTATACAGTTTGTGGGTCAATTTATGCAGTATCATGGGGGCTGATGCACAAAATCTATGCTTGGACATCTCTCCACACTTTTATTTCATTGGTGTTACAGAAGAAACGATCCTGAGGGATTTGGCAGTAACAACATGTATCGTCCTGCATGTCACTTGAGGAAGATCTTTTCATTCAGTGGGACCAACAAGAAATAAAAGCTATGAAAAGAATAAACTGTATTGTGTTGAAGTTGTTGTTTCTAAGTCATTTTGGAAACAATAAAATGTGATAATAAATTCTATGTTTTCCCCTGAATAATATTTTGAAAATGCCTGAATGGCCATGCTTTCTCTTATAGATTAATTTAAATGTATTTAGAATGTATATTGACTCTCAGGCCCAAGATTAAAATACATTTTCTAAACATTTTCTCATTTTTTCCCCCGGGCTGATTGGTCTAACTTAAAATATTGCCTCAAATATTTTTCCTTCTTATGTATATTTCCAATGAGCAGATCAGTGTATGAAATTTAGGGAGTTGATCTGAACTGAACCCAGTATAAAAACCTTTTGAGGTTTGCCCATCACTGCTTACAATGCTGTTTTGAAAAATAACCTCAAGGCTATTTAATTAATCGTTCATTCTTTTAGTCTCCCAACCCAGGTAGATTAATACCAACACTGCCCGCAGATCAATGAGTTCTGGAGTCTCCTACAGATTAGCACATCTGTAGTTTAAAGGCATTTTGCCTTAGAAGGACTGAAAGAATTAAAGAAAGACAGAAAGAATAAACACATTCCCAGGAGGAACCTTTCAGGGATCAATTCATAAGCAAAGGAAAATATGCTATTCTCAGCAAGGAAACAATGTATTTTTGTCTGCTTCAGTGATTAATAACATGCTATAGCAAAAGCCTATTTAAAGGGCTCCATTTAGGCCAAAAGCTGACCCACTTTAAACACTTAAAATATGATGAGAATTGCCCTCAATATTTTTTTTTTCTTTTTAATTTACAGAAAGCCATAGGGGTGTCACCAATAATTTCCTCCACCAAGAAAACTGAATATAATTGTTAGGAGCACCCAGAAATGGTGGTAGAATTTTAGCAGTACAGGACTCCAAATAAAATTGTAGTCATCTAGAGAAGCCAGCTGAAAAATTTTCAAAACTAAGGTAGACAAAAACTGCAAAGTTTAATGCTGCTGTTTTTTCATGTATACAGCAGTTCAGAAGAGAAAGGATGTTTTCCTCACCCAAATTTCAAAATCCCAGGTGAGGTTCTGCCTGTCTTCTGGCTTCAAGGGCCATAAATACAGACCAAAAAGTGAGAATTTTCTGTATGTTTCTGTCTAACAGAAGTGGTAACATTTTTCTGGAACAGATGAGATAAGGTTGATGTCTGTTAGCATTCAGGAGCTCTGAGATTACATCTTAAATTATAGTTAGCAGAATCAATCCTCAGCCTTGAACCTTCCCTCTTCCAAATTAGCTGGTAGTGAATATTTGCTGATCTTTTTGTGCCATGACTCTGAAAATGGACAAATCCTTGTGGGTTATGTTCAGTCAATAGCCCGGGAAGTGCTTGTTGTCTTCAATGATCTCGTCCAGAAAAGCACACACATAGCTAGTCAGATGGTGAGTAAACTTGATGATGTTGGTAGAACAACTCAGATACACAAAGTCATGTTGGGATTTTAGTGGGAAAAGGACCTTCTGAACAAACAAATTCATAAATCCTCAAAGCATGAGAAGGTTGAAAAAAAAAATTTAAAAACCATAAAAATCTTCAGTTAAAATAGATAAAAATCTCATTTTTCTTATCTAGTGAAAAAATACATTTTATTGAAGACAAAACCTGAATTATTAATATACAGCCAATAGCCAAACATAAGATAGAATGTATGCTAATCAGAGTCCAAATAGGAATTTATGATCCTAAATTTAGCCTACTGTTAAAAAAAAAATATCTTGTCCAAACTGTTTAAAGACACATCAAATTGATTAAGAGTGAAGCATAAAAAGCTAGGGCAGCATGTCCATTCTCAGACAACCAGGCAGCAAAAGGCCTAGTGAGCAACACTTCCACCCATACCACTACATGGACAGCGTGTGGTAGGAACAGTCAATTGCCAATCCCATCAGATGTAACAACAACTAAAAAAAAAGCTAACCAGCAAGGTTAGCAGGGCTGATAACAAAATAAAATCCATGACATAATATGGAATGGATAAACAATAACAGAATACATTCTTGGGGCCCTAAACTGGAGAACTGGCTTAAAAATATCCTGCCATGAAAAAGTTTGTGAACTAATAGGTAGGTTACTGCACCCTATTTCTGCAGCCTAAGTGTGCATCTGGGCTACAGCTCTTGCTGTCAGGCTGAGAGAAAGGGAGAAATTAATAAAACTTAGAGATGCTCTCTATGAGGGGGAAAGAGGGGGGGTCAGTGGAATGGAGTTATGGTTTTGTCAAGGTCCACAAAGGGAAGCAGTTGTCAAAAGGGGTGCCAGCTGTCAATCCAGAATCACAAATAGTCTATACATCAAGCTTTGTACCATGCTGCAATCAAGACAAGAGCTGGAAAGCAAGCCTCCCCTGTCTCCCATCTCTTGTTTTTCCCTTGATAAGCAGCAGGCCTAGTAGGGAGGCAGTCTTGGAAAGATTCTTCACATGCCAGCTGTAATTTTCCCCTGGGATCTTCCTCGACACTGTACCTTCCCTTAGTGTGTGGACACAGACATTTTCTGATTTTTAGTTACCTCCAGCAATTACTCCACGAACAAGTTGCACAGGAAAGCATCCAGGTGGGTTTTGAAAATCTCCAGAGATGGAGACTCCCCACCCTCTCTGGCCAGCCTATTCCAGTGCTCCGTCTCCCTTACAGTAAAGAAGTCTTTCTTTAAGTTTGTCTGTAACTTCTAGTGTTCCAGTTTTTCCCCATTGCCCCTTGTCCTGTCACTGGGTACTACTGAAAAGAGCTCAGCACCATCCAATTGGCCCCCACAGTTCAGGTATTTATAGACATTGATAAGATCCCCTCTCAGTCTTCTTTTCTCCAGGCTGAAGAGTCCCAGCTCTCTCAGCCTCTCCTCATACAGCAGATGCTCCAGGCCCCTCATTATCTCTGTGGCCCTCCATTGGACTCTCCCTAGAAGATCCCTGTCTCTTGAACTTAGGAGCCCAGAACTGGACACAGTATTCCAGATGTGGCCTCACCAGGGCAGAGTAGAGGGGGAGGAGAACCTCCTCGACCTTTTGGCCACACTCTTTTTAATGCACCCCAGGATAGTGTTGGCCTTCCTGGCCACAAGGGCACACTGCTAGCTCATGGCCAGTCTGCTGTCCACCTACACACCCAGGTCCTTTTCATCAGAGCTCCTC